>NC_084953.1:19313581-19613581 GCF_949316205.1 Platichthys flesus | reverse complement strand
GACATGTACTCAGGTGGTTAGCAGAAAGTTGAAGGAAGAGTTATTCATCCATTGTCTATAACCCGTAACCTTTTGTTATAAGCTAGAGCCAATCAGGTGACAATTGGCGAGAAGCGGGGTTCATTCAAAGTCAATACAAATTCTTCAATAAACCAAACTCCATTCTGATTGTCTTTCAATTGTGGGTTAAACCTGAATACCTGGAAAAAAAACACACGCTGAAACACGACCGGGATTTGAACCTTTTTGCTGTGAGGCAACATAGCTAACCAGCACACCACTGTGCTGCCACAGGGAGCAGCTATCACATGTTTAATAACAAGGGTGAAAAAAATACTTTCAAGCCTCAGTACTGCTGGAAAAGACAGATGAAATGTTGTGTCACATCATAGAGAGTGAGTGTGAGGTAGACGAACAGACTTTCACCATCAATAAAGAGACGAAAGAAGAGGTGGCTGAAAAAGAACCACGAATACAAATAAAAACACTGATTCCACTCAATCCCAGGCCTCCTATATTGTGTGGTTCTGAATCATTGTCTCAAGGCTTTAGTTTGACATTTTGCCCGCCTGCTCTGGATCAGAGTTCAGTCAATCAATCAAATTCAAATCAAATCCAACCCTCAGCCCCTGAACAAACTAGCATTCTATGGACCTCGGCCCTGCTTCACCCCTTGTGAAACCGCAGACAAGGAACCTTGGAGTAATATTAGACTCTGCATAAAATCTGTTATTCCCAACTTCAAGCCCTATAGCAGAGGCTCTAAAGTAATGATATAGTAATCCATGCTTTTATTACTGCCTGCCTTGACTAATTCAACTCCCTGTACATGGGAGTCAGCCAGGTTTCCCTCTCACAACTGCAGTATGTGCAGAATGCTGCTGCGAGGCTGCTGACTGGCTGAGCATATCTCCCCCGAACTCGCCTTCCCGCCACTGGCTCCCTGTCAGTTTTAGGGTTCATTTTAAAACTGCACTATTTATTTATAAGGCTCTTACAGTTTTTCTCAGTTGTTAACACACAAAAAGCAAAAATTCGGCAATTTGCACAACCTTCACTTCATGTACCAATCACTCGACCCAATTTGGCACTACTTCACACGCCCTTATCTGCATTATACTCTGACTTTAATTCTTTACACTCTGATGTCAATTACACATCACATTGTTGTCAAAACACTACACACAATGTCCAGTTGTTGCACACACTTCTCAAGTAAAATCTCAAAGCATCAACGTACAACACACAAATACTCAAATCTCTAAACATTCAGGTCTGTTGAACAATTTCACCGCATTTACACAGCCGAACAGGAGACTGAAATTGTAGATATGGTTCGTGAGAACAACTCAATCACACAGGATCCTGGCTGACCATGCTACATTTAGAAACGTCCAGACCGTCAGCCTCTCTACATTGGAGCGTATTCGTCATAGGACTGCCATGTGGATGAAACAAGTGTTCAGGGTCCCATTCGAACGTAACACAGGCATGAAGGAGTTACAGTGATAGTTCGTGCTTGTAAGTACCAACAGTCAGCACGGACACATGCATGTATTGTACCTGTAATCCAATATTGTTCCTTCTCTACAGTGTCTCACTGTTGCCCACTGTGTTGACCTCTCTGTGTCCATACTCTAACTTGCATTCTCATGCAGTCTCTGTCAGCAGATCCAGGAGATAGATAGATAGATAAATAGATAGATAGATTGATAGATAGATAGATAGATAGATAGATAGATAGATAGATAGATAGATAGATAGATAGATAGATAGATAGATAGATAGATAGATTACTTTAGTCATCCCCGAAGGGAAATTAAGTCGTCATAGCAGCCGGTACATTTGAATACAATAAAATACAATACAATAGAATAAAATAAAAAATATTGAGGTAGAAAGCCTCACACAGCTAATATGTTGTACCAGTACATCTTTATTGATGAGGTGGGATTCAATTGAAGAGGAGGCGACGGGGCAGAAACGTCATTGGCCAGAGGGCCAGTGTTGAAGCCCCGGCCAGCGTGGTGGGAACATCACACTGTGTACTGCAATGAATCACCATGGGATCTTGCACCGTCATGCCCACCTAGGGGCCTATAACGCTGCCCGTCTCCTCGTCTTCCTGTTTGGCCTGCATGACCTGCTGGTACCACCTGGTCAGGTAGATGACCCACAGCGAATCCATCACGTTGTCATCTGGGACAATGTGAGCTTCTACCGGGATGCTCAAGTGCGTGAGTGGTTTCAGGACCACCCGCATCTTTCCGTTCTATACCTTCCACCTTATTCTCCTTTCCTGAATCCCATTTAGGAATTATTTTCAGCTTGGAGGTAGAAGAATATGAACGGAACCCACAGGAGTTTTGTGTGTGCAGTTTTGAGAAAGCCGTTATTGTTTCGAAAAACGTGTGTTAACAATTGTGAAAAACTGTAATGGATGGCTCCCTCCTTCCTGTCTGAACCTTGATTCCCCCATAACCCACCAAGGTCACTCGGGTCCTCTGACCAGTCGCTGCTGGTCCCCCCTTGGGCTCGGGGGGGAAACTCCACCACAGAATTGCCCCCTCCATCGAGATATTCAAAGCACAGCTAAAGACCCACCTCTCCTCTCTGCCGTTTGACTCCTACTTAATGGTTATTTTGAATTCCTCATTGTTTTTGTCTGGAGCTCTGCCTGTGTATGAGTGTGTTTTGTAAAGCACAAAATATTTAACCTTAATGGGTGTAAATAATCCGAAGTGTTTACCAATATTTATGCTACGCTGACCTGAGCTAACATTGCTACGTCAGATGTGAGGGTCATCAAAGTCTCAGTGTTTTAACTCTGCTCTGCTGATTTCTTTAAGCTTCAAATATGTAGCCTCATAAACAGCAATACATAAACATTGAAATATGAAATTTGATGGAATTTATAGAGAAGATATATAATAAGAGAAGGCTTTACAAACAAAAAATAAACTAAATAGTAAATCATATTTAAACATTTCTAACAATCATTTTACAGACAACGCTCTGGCATAATTAGTAATAGTGAATGACTTCATAAGCATATGCAAATTAGCAATTCTCTCTATTACTGACAATAATAATAACCTTCACAATGATTAATTAAAAGATCAATTAATACAATTTTTAATAAAAGTTGCCTGTGGATCAAGATTGAATTAGGGGAGGCAATATCTGTTCAACTTAATTAAACTTAATTTATTTGATTACTTATTTTAATTTGCATAGTGTTGTGGTGTTAAACACTGCCTATCCACTGTGGACCATAACGAGCTTGGGTCCTATCTTGTGTTTATAATTATCTCGGGAAAACCTTTGTAGGTGCTCTTGTTGGCCTTTGCAAGGATAAGTGGGTAAAAGTGAATAATTATTGTTGACACATCAAGGTGGTGGATGGGCTTCACTTAGCAATCAGAGAACGACAGGCGAGGTTATTCTCCATCTTCTCCTCCAGTCATCTCAGTTTTTATCTTTACTGTGATTCTTGTTGGGAATCACCTGAAGCTCGACCTTCTGTCACACACAAGTATCCATGTTCCTGCAGACTTTGTCTCAGTGTCTCAGTTGAGTGTATTTGAACCTAAACTCCAGTCTCGCGAACTCTACGAGTTATAATGTCACATTTGTTGCACACTTTAATTATTTTGGGAACATTTTTCATCCGTATTTACAGTGTTCATAAAAACTGAGAAAGAGTCAGTGTTGTGCTTCAAATTCTTGATGTATATGGAGAAGAAAACTGCTTTACTGATGTCTTCTAATTATTATTGGCCTGTTAGCTAATATATTGAATTACATTTTAATTATTGTATTCTATTGTATTCTGTTCTATTCTATTCTAGTATTTTGTATTATATCTAATTTCATCTATCTTCTTGTCTGTATGTACATCTTAATATATAATATCAATGTTATTGTAATTATTTTTATTTCTGTGCACATTAGTTTTTCTGCTGCTGTTTGTTACCTCCACCACTAGAGGGCTACACGCCGCCGAGGGTAGCAGAGGGCGACACTCAGTGACGTAGATCTCCAGAGCCGGAAGAGGACAATTTGTAGTCGTTATGAATCAGTGTCTGAAAAGCAACAACAAGCCACGAAGAGAACCAGGTGCGTGTCTCACACGATGAACATTGCGCCGCTCGGTGTTCACCTGGAACCACACACGTTGTATATCTCATTTAATGTGTTGTCTATGTGTTTATACATGTTCTCTACCGCCGGTGACTGGTGTGTTTTTGAATGAGCTGTGAATGAGCCCAGCCCTGTGACGCCTGCTGACCACGGTGCTAGTTAGCGAGCTAACTACACTCAGCCTGTATGTTTGACTGAACTCACACACATAAGGATGCTGAGCTCATATTGACTTGTCATAACTGCGGCGGCTGTTTGTGTGTGTGTGTGTGTGTGTGTGTGTGTGTGTGTGTGTGTGTGTGTGTGTGTGTGTGTGTGTGTGTGTGTGTGTGTGTGTGTGTGTGTGTGCGCGCGCGTGCGTGTGCGTGTGTGTGTGCGCGTGTGCGTAAGTGTGTGTGTGATGTTAACGATACCAGGCCTGACCTTTCATCCACCTGCTTGAACAGATCTTTGAAGAAGTAACTCTCACCAACTGAGAAGATGGTAAGAACGTGTTTCATGTATTCATTAGCATGTTGTTACACTGTGCACTTGGTGTAATGAGTGATTCATTCCAGCCTCCCAGCAGCAGACTAACCTGTACCTGCTGTACCCGCCTTCCACAGCATGGACGAGTGAAGATCAAATCTACAGCCCAGCAGGAGGAGGAGAAGAGAAAGGAGCGAGAGAAGAAGCTGAAGGTTTACGTGGCCGTGCGAGATGCCTGTTTTTCTAAGGTCTGTCGTAAAGATGCACTTTTTAATCCTGTTGATATTTAATCCCTGTTAACAGATTCTTCATGAGAAAATGCAGAAACTGTAGAAGAGACTTAGGTGATATTCTGCTTTTCTCACTGTCAACAATTCAAGTGAAAAGATCAAAACCTGCAGTAAAGCTTTGGATCAGAGTAGCTTTCGGCCTCCGTAGAATTACAGAGTAGGCCAATGTGAAAATAATGTCATCAAAATTCACCAGTGGGTGTGGCTGCAGTTTCCAGCATGTGACTGATGCTAAACAAACAAACAAGAAATATTGTACAAATGTATCCGGATGAAACAGGAGATATACACGTAGAAGACGCAGAGGAAAATTATGACTTAGAAAGACAATGAGATTTGAGAGCTTTTGGTGATAAGGGCTGATGCCAGTGTCGATGTGGAAAAACAAATGATTTCCATGACATGATTAATATCTCATATCCTGTCTCCTGTATGCTCTACCCAGAAACAACCCTGGTATAAATGTCTAATGGCATCTTCCTGTTGTGCACATCTATGAAAAAAACAATCTCCTACCCCGTTCTTCTTATGTGAACGTCCAGAGAATGTCTGGACCAAATTGTATGCACAGTTAAAGTTTGATATATATTACCACCCTGTGGCTTATTTTTGGCTCAGTCCAACAACCATTACCCTGTAACTGAAATATTCATTAGTTCAGTCTAACTAATCAGCTCAGTTAGGCCTACTTAATGCAATGTTACTCCTGTTTGAGTAATGTTTGCCAAAAACTACAGTTTTTATACAGCTGTTGCTGAAAGGTACTAAACCTATTTAAAGTTAAAACTATACAGTATATCTTTGACATAAGCGAACAAGTGAGCCTGGAGCTGATACAGAGTGTAGGGAATTCATAAACACTACACATTGTTTGTCTTACTCTTTCAATTTGAATTTGTTTACCATAAGAAAAACTGTCTTGTTAATATATGATAGTAAAAGTGTAGTTTCACAGAGTTAGTTTCAAAGTAGTTATTTTCTTGAGCTCACTTCTCTTTTGTCATTTTACCTGATTGTCTGCCACTGCTTATTTTCTTCACATCCTCACTTTCTCCTGTGTGACAGAGGAAGGAGGGTATCTGGGATGATGAAGCTCTCCAGCTGACCCAGCAGCTGCTGTCATCCAACCCAGACTTTGCAACCCTCTGGAACTACAGAAGAGAAATCCTAATGCACCTGGAGACTGTGAAGTAAAGTCACCACCAGTTATTCTATCACTTGTAGATTTTGACTTTAACATTTGACAGTTTTTGATGGCTAAATATTAATCTCAGATTTTACAGGAGAATAATGGTTTTGTTTCTCGATGTCCTCTCCAGGGACGAGGATGAAGTGCAAAAGATTTATGTGGCCGAGCTGTCGTTTTTAGAGTCTTGTCTGAAGATTAACCCGAAGTCGTACGGCAGTTGGTACCACAGGGAGTGGGTCTCGGTCCGCTTGCCTCGACCGGATTGGGCCAGAGAGCTGAGCCTGTGTGATCGCTGCCTCAGCCTGGACGACCGCAACTGTGAGTGAACGAGAAGAAAAAGTCTGTTTATACAGATTCAGATTCAGTCACTTTCCCTTTTGTCACATTCTGTCAAGTTGCAGACTTATGCTTAGACTTATAGTGTAAAGCTGATCACATGTTTACCAAGAAGACTCGTAATCTGCCAAAGGCGTTTCAACTAAGTACTGAGGAAAGACTCTGAATATTCACATCTATGTGATATTTCAATTTTTCCATTTAAAGAAATTTGCCAACATTCCCAAAACCACATTTTTGCTTTGTCATTGTAGGATATTATGTGATGAATTGATGAGGGGGAAACATGATATAAACAAATTTAGCAAAAGGCTACAACATTACTAAATGTGACATATGTTTGGATAGTTTCTTAATTCATTTTATGTTACATCCTATAAATGCTCTCTGTTGCATCATATTCTCTTTTTTTGGACCAGTCCATTGTTGGGATTATCGCAGGATGGTTGTGAAGATGTCTGCCGTGCCAGTGGATCAGGAGTTGCAGTTTACCGATCGTCTCATCGGCTCTAACTTTTCCAACTACTCCAGCTGGCACTACCGCAGCACCTTGCTGCCGCTCCTCCACCCGGTGTCTCCTGAGCACGCGTCACCATGCCGCAAGCCCCCTCCCACCTCCTCTCCACCTTCTCCGCAAACCCACTCCCATCGCGTCTGTGAAGAGCAGCTACTCAAAGGTAACTGTGACCACAATGCAACAATGGCACCAGACGTGGGCAGTTTGAGGATTTACAATGACTGTCGATAGCAGCACTTTGTATGTGAGGACCGATGTGTAATCAAACACATTCAGCATCTAAATGCTTTTAATCCAATTTTTTCAGAATATGAACTTGTACAGAACGCTTTCTTCACCGACCCCAATGACCAGAGTGCTTGGTTCTACTATCGGTGGCTGCTAGGCAGAGGTATGTCTGTCTGAGGTTGTGTCTGGTTGTACAAATATGGATTAAAGTACAAACCAGTGTCCCAGTTCACATTTATCAAACAGGTTTCTGTCTCTTTAACAGCCGAACGTGAGGAGATGATAAGCTGCGTGTACGTCAGTCGGGATGAGGAGAGAGTGGCTGTTGCCTTCTCCAGGCCTGTTAATGTGAGTCTGCTCATTAATGCAAACGTTATATTTGTTTATGAATGGAAGTTGAAGACTTATGTTTTCATTTCAGGGGGAGACTTATAGTGTGAGTCATGAAATTATACAAACCTAATGTAGAGAGACTTTCTTTACTGACAGTTTTTTAAGATTTCTACCTGCGCCAAGGAGGTTCTTTTCACACCTGTTTTTTGCTGGTTTTATTGTATTTTAAAAAGATTATGTTGGTACTTCTGTATGGATTACACGAAACTCAGTGGAAGGGTGCAGTATGGGTCAGGGTAGAACCTATTACATTTTGTTGCAGATCCAGGAATTTTCATTATTTTTCTTTAACATTGTATGGTTCATCATTTGCACTGATTTCAAAAGGAATAATAAATGGAAAATCCGCCACATGAATAATCAGCCTCATAAAGGAGACTGATATCTAAGTGTGTTAATATGGTGCAGCTGGATTGAATTTACGGGGACTACTGGGACTTGGCAGATGTATGCGCACTACTGAGTGCCATTATAGTTTGATTCTGGTATAGTTCAGCACAGATGATCACAAACAAATCTCCAGATGATTTTGGAGCTGATCAGTCCACGTCCGTGAAGATAAGGTTAGAATTATTTTTTTACACGATAACTCCCAAAAATAATTGATTAGAGAGACAAACTGAAGGAAATTATTCCATATCTTGTGATGCGTTAGAATGAAGTCACCATTCATAGTTCAAAAATGTATTTTTCAAGGTATCTCTCCATTCTTTAAGTCTAAAGATATGACTGAAAGCTCATATAGATTGGAAAGTAATTTAAGAACATAGACGTGACATTATCACTATAAAATCTTAAAATAACATAATATTTTGTAATGAATTAACTTTTTCTGATAATTTCATGAAATGGCTTTATCATTTTTGGGGGGGATTGCGATCGTAATGATCTCAGGATCACACCTCATGAACATTTTTTAAAGAATAAACGTTAAGTGTTAGAAAATGATTACATTCCTACATGAGGCCTGTTATTTGCTGCTGTGTTCTGTGTGGAGAATTTCTGAAAACACAAACCTGTATTGAGGAGAAATACACTGGTGTGATGTGCATGTGGTGCCTCGCTGCGAGTCAGAAACCTTTCTCTCCACCTTTTGTCTGTCAGGCGCTCTCGGTGGGTCTGCTGCTGGTCCTTGACGGTCAGCCCCAGAGAGTGGAGTGGAGGAGTGTGCACCCCCGCTTTAAACACAGCCCTGTCTGGGTATCCTTTTCTTGTTTGACACAGAGTTGACAGGTTACCCCCACAGGTGTTACTGCTGACTGTCACAGTGTGCCACTTATTTAACATTCAGTTCTTTTCATTCTACAAATACCATAAACTGAAAACGTGCTGTGGAGGTGACACAGACAACACGGTGTATTCAGTGTATACAAAGATATTTCTAAAGTGGGTTGTAAGTTTTTCAACTGTGTCACATCATAGATTGCTAAGTTTTGATGGAAATGGATCTGTGTACAAGTGAGCTCAATTGCTGTGATTTCATCCGTTCATCTCTAAGGCAAAATCTGATTATGTAATCAAAACATTTCTAATTTGAAAAAAAGAAAAAGGTTGATTCAGTAGTTTTTCAAAATAGAATCAAAGTGCTTATTGTTCAATTCTGATGCTACTGGTTAAAGGCTACTATGCTGTTTAAGTTTAAATTAATATTTAGCTACTCCATTTACAATGTGATGTTATATATATATTTTTTTGAGGGTGTAATTTCTATGGGAATGAAACTCCTATTAACTTCTGAAACAATCGGTTTGTTTTAAGCCTTAACACTGGCACAGATTTGTGATTTTCCTCCTGGAACGATAAGTGACATCAGTAACGAACACAATCTGACCGTGCACTGGACTGAAAAACCCACTCACAGGGACTGTGCTCTCTACACAGGTCAGCAATATCATTTAAACCTAATGTCGTCCCCCACCAGTTCCTGGATTATACATATATACTGTATTTCCCAAAGCTTTCTTTATTTTATCTTCCTCAGGTCGAACTGAGAGTTATTGTCGGGACTCTGCTACGGATCAGGAACTCTTTAGGTAAAGTCTTAGCAGCACATTGTGTATCTTTAATTTTTGAATGAGTAAGAATTGAGTTAGTTGTTTCTTTATAGGAGTGAGCTGTCAGTAGAGAAAACCTCAGTGTTACAGTCAGAGCTACACTCGTGCAATCAGCTACAAGAACTGGAGCCGCTCAATAAGTGTAAGTGCTTTTACAACCATTACGTCCTCAAGGCTAAATACAAAATTATGTAATTTGCTGATTTCACGTTGCAATTGAACCGCTCTCTCCCACACAGGGTGCTTACTGACCATTATCCTCCTGATGAGGGCGCTAGACCCTCTGGGATACGAGAAGGAGATGCTTGATCATTTCCAAACACTGAGAGTGAGCACCGCCCCTGCACAGTCTTTGGTACTGAGCTGAAAAAAGGTATAGAGTGACTGAATGATGTTTTTGTTTTCTCCTGCAGGATGTTGATATCATGCGCTCTGAGTATTACAGTGACCTGTGCAGCAAGTTCATGATCGAAAACACCATCATGAAAATGGAGTATGCTGAAGTGCGCGTCTTCAGCATCTCGGACAAGGTTGAAAATAATGTCTACAAGTCCGAATCCTGACATGGAGTAATGTTATCCTGACCCTCCTGTCTTTTTTATTTGAACAGAAACTGACCACCTTTTGCCATCTGGACCAGTTGTTATTGGTCACCCATATCAATCTGTCCTCGAATCAGCTGCAGCGCTTGCCTCTCGAGTTCGCCATGTTGCAGTGTCTCGAGGTGATAATCCAATTGTCTCTCCTACATGGACAGTGTTTCTTCTTTCGTTTGTCCTGCCCTTGTAAGATAACAGCAGGAAAGATTCAGATTGACTTTTGTTTCTGTAAAGACATGACTTCTTCACGCTTGCAGGTCTTAGAGGCTGATAACAACTCCTTAGAAAACCTGGAGGGCCTGTATCACCTTCCTAAACTGGAGGAAGTCTCATTGAAGAATAACAGTATCCTTTTCAAATCCAACGTTCAGATTCTCGAGTCTGTTTGCTGGAGAACGTCCTGTTCTGGATCTGTGTCGACCCTGCAGCACAAGACTCATACGCACAACCTTCTATTACATTTCTATCCTCCCCTTACAGTGAACTAGTGACTCAAGAAATGTGTGAATCAGCTGCAAAACACCCCCGGTGGACTGCGAGCTCATGACAGCGTAACAAACACACACTATACACAAGGATGGTGTTTACTGAGTTCAGAAAATTGCTGCACCAACCAGCTCAACGCACAAATAATTAGTTTTTAACCTGAAACTTTACTTATGGATCGAGTAAAAAAATAAAATAAAAATCGGCACTGCAATCTCACAAAGCAAACAGCCCAATTAAGACTAGAAAAGACGCTTAACAACTCATCATCGATGCACAATTCTTCCCCTTCATGCTTCACTTCCCCTGACACACACAAGAGGAATTAATGAAGCTAGCAAGTTTAGAAACCGACGCTGTTTTTTCTTACTTCTAATGACAGTTCAATCAGTTTCAGTACATTCCTGTCTAAATTTAGGCTTCCATTTTTTGTATTGGAAAGATTAATTAATATCCCGGTGTCACATTTGACATGTGGCTCTTACTTTTTCATGTGTTTGAAATATGTGACTCATAGCCTCTTCTATTCATTGCTACTGACATTATTCACTCCCAGCACGCAGGAAATCTTTTTCATTAACCCAAATACACAGAAATCTCGACACTGGCAGATCTTCAGCCGCTGGCCTCCTGCCCCAAGCTGAAGTGCCTCGATCTCCGTGGCAACCCCGTCACTCAGATGGCCAACCTGGAGTCAGAGTTGTCCGAGCTGCTGCCTTCCGTCACAGACCTGCTGCTCTGATCAGGCAGAGAGCGGGAGTCACTGCCACCGTCCTCCTGTCTTTCAGCTGTCCTTCACTTTATCAAGTGTTTGTTTGTGAAAGAGCAAGTGGGTGTTTGTTTTTATTTTGTTCAAGTGTCTCGTGGCTCTGTGTGTTCCTAGTGTTTGGGAGAACGTCAATCACTGTGACCTCGAGGGTCTGAGAGCCTCATGCTTCACAGCGTGTGTCACAAACACCTGAACTGAAATGTCTAGAATAATGTGTGTGAGTGCTTAATAACCAATGTTGCTTTCTTCAATTGTGTGTGCGTACAGATGTCTTTAACTTAAACAACCCACCCAGATGCATGCAGAAACAGTAATAAATAAAACGGCCTGTATGGATTGGCATGCAGCGATGCTGGCTTATTGCTTGATAAGCTTTAAAACTGTTGAATTAGTGAAAAAAAGCTATTAACTGATCATCAGAGCACTGCATAGTTCTTAAGCGAATTTTTTTTAAAGGTTGTGTAAAACATTAATTTATGACAATATACTGTTGCACAGTATGTCATAGATCCACTAATAAAACAGCACACATTGTGTCACTGCCTTCTATAAGTTTCCTCTGTGGTTCTTATGCCTCATTGATGGCATTTTGTTTTTTGGTTGTCGTCCGTTCCTCCTTTTCTCTGGCCGTCCATCTCATTCTCAAAAAAACAGATGCCTCATGGGAAACTGTTTAGATTTCGCACAATTGTTCACTGGGACCTAATGAACTGATGTTGGTCAAAGGTGGAGGTCGCTGTGACCTTTTTGTTTAAAAATTTGAACACAAACACGTCTGCAGTTTTGCCAGAAATATCCACTTGAAATCAAGAGGAACTGACCAGATTTCAGTTCATCTGAATGTCATGTTGACTTATGATGAAACAACTGGAGGTCATTTCATTGTATGTCACTTTTGAGATTCTGGTAGTCGAGGTCATACTGATGTTAGAAACCACAATTTTGGCAGAATGATAGCACTATCTATGACAAAATGCCTTAAAGGATATACCGATGAAGTGATGACATTTTATGACATAATATATCCCAAAAGTCGCCTTCACTGTGACATTGTTCTACTGAAAAACGTCTCTGGTCGTGATTTATCCCTGAATCTGTGGAACAGAAGGAGAGATAGTGATCAAATCTCCTGCCGCTCCACTGGTTGACGGAGGCAAACAACTGCGAGACGGACATTCTTGTTCTGTTGTGAAAGAAAAATGAATGATGGATGTAAGAAGGTGTGCCGCCCTGCGAGGAGTGTGTCGCCTCAGTAGGCCTTTAGTTACAACATTGTCTTTGTTGAATAGATGTGTACATACATATATATGTGTGTGTGTGTGTAAGAGAGAGAGAGCTATGTATGAATCCGATGGATGTTTGATCTACCCTGTTGTCATGGCGAACAAAAACAGGAAAACACAAATAAAATGGAATTTGGAAAAAGTCACACCACACAACATTACACAAAAAGAAAAACATTTATTGAGTTCATTAGAAAAAACTAATTTGCAATAGACAGAACAGCCATGAGAGCATATCAGCAGAGTTTTACTATCACTGACATGTCACGTTGGAGACTGTAATTAGGTCTCTGTTTTCCATTTACAAAAAATGATCTAATACTCTACTTCTGACTTGACACTTCTTTATTACCCACTGGATTTCTGCAGTATAATTAGTAAGCATTGGTTCAGAGCTGACATGTCACACAGTTTAGAAACTAGGTGAAAACCCACTCAACCAGTCTGTGTGGAATGAAAATGATTCAGTGCTGTAACTCTTGTCTAATCTATCGACGAGATTTTAGACAAAGTAAGTTTGAAACCCACTCCCTCACAGAGACTTAGACCTTCCCAGGAACAAGGTGTGGATCCTCCCACACACACAAATATTGGGTGAAACAACCTGTGACCAAATCTCCACACTCCATTGTCTATAGGCCATCAAATATTCTCCTAAAACAACATTTGGACATGTCACATAAGGAAACGCACAGGGCGTGAACGATAGTTAATTCGTCATGGCAGAATTTCATTTAGCAGTTTCAGTGTCCCGATATGTGTGCATGCTGTCACGCTGCCATGTCCTACTGGGACACTTGAATAGAAAAGATGAATACATAAATGTATTATTGAACTAGATAGGCACTTAGAGCAAATACCTCTGCAAAGACCAAATGATCTGCAAAGACCAAATGATCCATAATACACATAAAAATGTGTATTATCCTCTGAACAATAAACAACAATTTTGAAAAATTGCCAGATGTTCCAATGTTGAAGAAAGTTAAAACAAAATTCCCGGATCTTTCTCTTTCTCTTCCCCCCTGTGGCCCCATCCCTCCACCATATTTGGAGGAAATTGGTTTAGTAATCCTGCTAAAAATAAAGCAACAATTACACAAGTAGACACAAGTGAAACTGAGGTCACTCCTCCACTAAGGCCCCACAGTCCCCTCACATACCACATTTGAATTCACTGGATCCAGATTTCTATTTGGATCTGAAGCAACTTGCACGCTCTCTTAAAAACCAGCGTCTTAAACCTGCTTGATGCATGAATTCCTCTGTGAGGAAAAATAAGTCTGGATCCACACCCAAATTTAAGAGGTTCTCTCCTGAGTATTAAGACACCCTTCCAGCAGGTTTCACGACAATCCGTCATTCCGTCCAGTGGTTTCTGCACCCGACAAACAAAGACAGACAAAAACCTCCTCGTCCGATCTAAACTGAAAAGGCCCACCTTTAGAAGAGCACATACAAACAGATGTTCCAGATTTTTTGCTATCATTCATTACCTTTGAAAATGTAAAAAAAGTGTTAAAAAAACTATCTTACAAAATCTCTGTCTTCATCCCTGGATCTGGATGGGCTCTTCCTTGGCGCATACCCCCCCCCCCCCCCCCCCTTCCAGCAATTGAATCTGTTCAGTTTAGTTTTTTCTATCCTACAAACAGACAGACAATGACAACATAAAACCATTGCTGGAGGGAATCAAGGAGAAGCCTGGATTATAAGCTTGGACTTGGCCTACAATCATTTTTCTGGGATATTTACAACTAGCAGTCAGGCAACTTATGAGAAATAGTTCAGCGATAAGACATTGATTGACTGGAGCTGGTATCACAAATATGGGGTTTAATATTCCCTTACTGCACTAAAATAAGATACGGCATAGTAAACCTGGGGAGGAAGTGTGCGCGTGCCCTGCCCTTAAGTGACTTAAGTGGACCTGCCTTGTGTCTGTGCAGCAGGAAGGCGTGTCCTCTCCGTCTTAGCTCACAAGTATTTAAAGGAGGCCCGAACTTGCAGCAGCGAACAGAAGAATAATTCCTCCAGTCTGCACTGTCTCGTTCTGTCTGCCATTCAAACAAGTGAGTTGGAATAAGCTGTTTCACATCTTGTCTCTATATACTGATCGTTAAGCCTTCGATCAATATGACTTTAAGTTGTTATATAGAATATCTAGTGACACTGTACCGATGTTTGTTTTTTGCCAAAGTGATTCCCTTGATTGATTAGGATAACAAGACTGTTGTGAATGTAGCTCTGCAACAATGTCTTGCTTCAAAGCCAGGTGGCTGCATTCAATAGTGTTGAGTTCTAACAGTCAATTCATGCACGATTAAATCTGACTTTGTTTTTAGTGGGTTTGAATAGTTATGCATGACAAAGCGGTACAGTATTCAATCTGTTTGGAATCCCCGGATTTGAGTGGAGGGGATTCCCGATAAATATTCTATGGGATAGCTAAACAAAGTCAGCAAATCAGAAATGGGACCATGTGAACGCTTTCATTCGGATGTAAACTAGCGACTGTGAGGGTCCTTTTGTTTCTGTCTCAGTGGAGCAGCCTCAGCGGCCCTGAGGAAATAAGGGTAATGAGTGTATCTGTGAGATGTTTACCGGATCCTCACCCTCCTGGAGGAAATGATCCAACTGTGGTCGACAGCCCTTGTGTGTATGTGCTGCTGATGTCATGCAGGGAAACTTAGACTCCATTTCATTTGCCCTCGGACCAAATTCCCTCGGCCTTTAAACACATGCATGTAGGATTTAATCGTGCACTGTATATATGGGCTCACGCTGCACGTTGGACACATCCGTCAGACTGTGGCACACAGGCCGGTGGGAGTCAGAGAAAAATTGTGCGTTGAGTTGTTAGAATGTGACACAGCAGATGATGGAGTGATGAGAGTCTAGTGTCATAGCGGGTTCAGCTGTCAGGAGTCATATCATCTGCAATGTGTCAGAGTCTCACTCTAGCTGCTGTCCACACTTGGTGAGGGTTGCACCTCCTCATCTAGTTTACAGCGCAGTGCACACTGTTGATGTTTGGAGCAGATCATTGGGAGGAGGATTGTTGATCTGTGTGGTTGCCTCGCTTTTTGAGATATCCTGCAATCACACTGTAACCTCAACCTAATGGAGAGTAATTCCACACTTTCTTTCTCCTCAGCCCCTCCCTGTGTTTCTGGCACTGGGGCAGGTGTGATAGTGGATTTTCATTTTCACTTGAATGTTTTGGGAGGGTCCCACCCTGCAGTCAAAGCCCACTGAGGATTCCCAGTTATAATAGTTGTGATGAAGGCTAAAGCAGAAACACATTTTGTCAAACCATTTCATTTAGTGGTGGAATGGTTTTAAGGACGAATGTTGATCAGTTGGTCCAACACGCAGATTTGGCTTATTGGCAATATGTATATGAATGTGAGTGTGATTGGTTATTTGGATGTATAATATAAAATAACATGTTGGTCCTGTGATACACTGGTGACGCTTTCAGGCTGGAACCTGCCTGAAATTACCCAATTACGTGTATTGATGGGTTGATCCACCCTTTTGTTTTCTTAAACCTCACTCTAAATCAAAAGTATTGTTTGTTGTTCGTTTGTCTGACAAACTGTTTAAAGATATTCAGGTTTACATTTTCCTTTAAAACAGACCAAAGTGGAAACTATTCGTATCTATCATATCATCTATCTTATAACTCTAGAAAAGACTAGAAAAAACTAGAAAAGGGACTTAAACGATCAATCAATTTTTAAAATAGTGTTACAAGTAAATTCATTCACAAAGTCATTGTAGCTGCTAACGTAAACTTTGCTAAACTCAGGAGTGAACCAGGTGCACCTGCCAAAAAACACTAGCATTGTCACTGTGACCATGTAAGGATGCTAATGTTGTAGCACGCAGCTGCCTCTTTATTTTAGTAAACTCTACACTGTAGACTAGATTATTATTATAAACCCAGTATTAGCTGCTAAAACACTGAGACAAACTTTAGCACATTGAACTACTGACTGTCATGTGGAAGAAGACCAAAAGAATGTAAATAGAAAACTACAAGATTTGAAGTTAGTGTTTAGTGCACACCCAGTAGAGGTTAGCATGTTTATCAGGTTGTTATTTACATATTTTCATTGCACCTGTTTCTGTTCAGCTCTTGTCTGTCAGCAGTCACGACGCACAATCCTGAGCAGGGAGGAGGCGCTTCCTCACGACAGTATCGCACATTGACATTGGCACAGTATGAATAAGTGGTGACCGCACTGGCCCTGTTCAGACATGGCGTTTTCACCCGTCATTGTGATCCGATCACAAGTGGATAGCTCACAGTGCAGGCGTGGATGCAGCCAAGAAACACTCCGTCATGGGATCGGTGTTGCTTCCTTGAACAGTCACTGGTTCTGAGGAATGTGGGAGGGGCTGACAGTGGTTTGATGGCATTCCTGAAAGGTGGAATTGATCATAGAAAGATTCAAACCAAAGTTGTTGCGGAAATCACATGAGAAATGTGACTCCAGCCTCCGGGGTCAAGAGGCGACGAAGCATGGAGCTTTGAGCTTCTACCTAAAGAGATGATAGCTTTATTCATAGCACAGTTGTAAATCATGTGTTGACTTCCTGGATGCTCTCAATGACTCATAAATCAGACTGTAATTCAGCATCGGTGAATCAGCTCCAGATGAGTCCTGATGATATCACAGAGGCGAAGCATCCTTCCTGCTTCCTGCCACCAGGGTTGGCTCTGAATGTGTGCAGGATGAGGATGACCAATTCAGAATACATGTTCAACTTGTTCTGTGAAAGATAAAATTAGTATTGATAAATATGTCTTATTCCTGATGCAAGAGAACTGTGCAAGTCATGTGAGGAATATTAATGCGACACTATACAACCAATTTTTGTTTTCTTCATATAAATCAGTGAGGGGTACCTGAGAGCAGTTCTAAAGTTGTCTGTTTTCATAAACCAACAACATGACAAAATTTGAAATTAGAATTAGAATAAAAAAAGTATATACATATATTTATGTTGCTTTTATAACCAGTCAACATCTGTTGCACTTATAAAATCAGGCTTCTCTTCACTGGCCATTCGTTTCTTTTAGAGTCGATTCTAATATTTCCAAGGCTACCTATTAGATTTGTTGTTGCCTGATGTCCTTCCCTGCTCCCTCAGAAGACAAGCATCACTCCTGGTTGTCGCTGGGCTGATAAACTAAGAGGACAGAGTCTCTGTCAAGGCCCTTCTAGACTTAAAATGACCTGTCTGAGGAGATCACAGCTGTTAACTCTCATCTTTTAAAACCCTGTTGAAAACCCAACTGTTTAAAGTTGCTTTTAGTTGATTTAACCCTGACATTTTAAGTCACTTTGCTTTCACTTTGTTTATTCTCTATGCTTTTAATCAGATAATAATGCTTTTATTGTAAAGAACTTTGAAAAGGGCTCTATAAATAAAGTTACGTTTTTATTGGTATTGATGGTTAATTACAATTTAGTAAATGATAAATTACCTATTAAACAGTTTTAAGTTGCTAAAAGGGATTTAGGGGAAATAGCTAAATTGATAAATGTTTGAAATATAATAGAAAAAATGAAGGTAATAATGTTTCAGCACTAGTAGGAATTTCTCTCAGATTCAAGGATAAAGACAGAACAAAATTGTTTCCCTCTAAATCTAATTCTCAAAAATAAAAATTTGATGTTCATGGTCATCTCTGTGCTGTCAGTCCACATTTGGAGCATGTATTGATAGGACAGATTTAAAGTGATGCTACACTCAGCACTACCATTTACACAAAGCTTGTATCAAGGAATTGAACTTGGAGATTAGTTTACTGCTTTAGTTTAATAACATGTGACACACATCCAGCCATCAGATGTGCTAAATATTTTAATTAATTTTACAGGCAGCTGCATGTTAAAAATTGTGATAATCTTTTCAGATAACAGTGAATAATCTATGACAAAACTTTCCATTTCCTAACTGTGACCGTCTGCTTCTCAGGATGCCTGTTGAAACACGCTCAATCCGAGACAGAGGCGCAGTGGGTCGCTTTCCATCTGTCACTCTCGGCTTGGATGGCAAAGAAGAGGAAGAACAACCCGAGGAAGACAACGTCCAGACAAACAATGCATGTCTGCAGTGGCTGCGGAAGGTCTGTCCGTGCTGCTGCCCAAAACCAAAGGACGATGACATCACTGACACTGTGGTCACAGGGATTGATGAGCTGGACAAGGAGGACGGGGTGGATGACGAGAAATCCGTGACAGGTGACAGTGAGCTTGATGGTAACTGGCATCTTGGAGGGCTCACAATCATGTTATCACACAATATAAATGCCAGGCCTGCGATAACACTTCCCTCCCCGTATCTTTGTTTTCACAGAACTCCTCCTCAAAGTGCGAAAGATAGACCTGATGAAAAGCAAATCGGGAGTGATCCGCACCGAGCATCACACAAATCTCTACCAGAGTGAGAACTTGATTATCCGCAGAGGGCAGACCTTCCAGATGTGGATTACCCTGTCACGAACCTTTGACTCCAGCACTGACAAACTTCACCTTGAGCTCAAAACAGGTTAGTTCCTGGTAGAAACTGTTCACTGCCAGACCTCACCTCCTCAGTCAGTATCACATCACCATGAACGTTAGGATAACATTATGAAGACAGAGGGTTTCAGAATGTACCAGGTCCAACAGTCCCCTTGAATTCAATCAAGCTGCTTCAAATTTCACAAGTACACACAGTTCAGTTCACTTAATGGGTCTGAGTTGAGTTTGTACCTGCCATATACTGCATCGGGCCGCCAAGTGTCTCAGGAAAAACCCTTAACAAAACATAAAATATGTAGATATAGATTAAACAGCTAGGAGTGAATACCTGCTTGTAAGAACAAAATAGATGGAGATTAGATGGGAAACAGCCATGTATTTGAATACTCACACAGTGTATGAACTTCCAACATGCCTCTAATCGTGAGGCCTTGTGTGAAACTGGATGGGCACGATCAAGTGTGACAGCAGCACATCCACATGCTTCCCTGACCCTTTGAGAAATTCTCTGCATAGCTGCACACGATGAGCGAGGGCTCCTCTGTGATGTGCCACCAACGAGTTTTTACTCTAATGCTCACGCCGCGAGCTGTTTGGAGGAGACAGATTGATTCAGTGAAATTGGGCAAAGGGGTTTAGATGCTATTGCTATGGTAACCGCTCTGGTTGCTATGCTCCAGGTAGAGTGTTTTATAGATGCCTCTGTCGTGAGCTAACTAAAAAAAAGTCAAATCTATACAGACAATTCACCGTTGACGCCCGCCGCCACCAACTGTCTGAGCCTCAGTCTGCCAGCTGTTCACCCTCTCTTCAATTCTGCCTCTTCTCCTCCCCTCCGTCCTTTTGTGTGGAGCACTGTGAGGCAGAGGACCGGGCGATATGGATCAAACAATTACCGCTGTGTGCGATAAAAAGTCAAGCTTTTGGAGGATAATTACAATGTTTACTTGACATAAAAGTTATGCATTACATTATTTATAGGAATGACAATGTTACCGTTTCTTTATTGCCTACTACTGAGGGGGGAAATGCATAGTTTAATATATGATTCTCAAATTCACAAAGATAGACCCAGCCTCCCTTTGCCTCTTTATGGTTTACTTTAAAGGAAAAAAAATGTAGTTTCAGATTACGACGTGCACAATGTTATGTAATTACAAAAAAATAAGACCAATCATGAATAATCTTCAGCCATCTGTCATACCAGCAATTAGCAGAAGGACAATAGCAGCTGCACATAATGAGAGCTTTTATGCTATTGAAAATCACGCCACTGCTCAGTATGTTGAGTAAATCCTTTCAAAACAACCTGTCAAATAGGATAGTGCTGTATTTCTCCTCTCGTGTCTCAGTTCAGACCTTGTTTTTCATTTTGTACTGACACGGCTCTGAACCCAGTCCAAACAATGTTTTCTGAGAAGTGAGCCCCACGACACGAAACTAATCACAGCTAGTTAACAGCTGCAGAGCGACTAATGTTAGGTTTCTTCAGGTGAACGACCCTGATGTTCAGAGAAACAAAAACCCGGCTCAAACACTCCGTTGACATTTAGGCTGTAGGGTGTTCAAGGAGAGTAGTCCGACATCTAGGAGCTAGGCTTGGCTAGGCAATTTGTCATATGAAGATATTGATCCCATACTTACATTTGTGGGCTAAATACACAGATAAAAAAACAGCCAGTAGCTAGCTTAGCATAACATAACTGGCCTTGCTCTGTCCAAAGTTACCAACACTGTTAAAGCTCAAGGAACATGTTTGTTTGAACTCCAGATAATATCGTGAAATGTATGTTGGAACGAAACAATATCTGAGTTTGATGGTCCAGATAATTGCAGAGTTCCTCCTGCTGTTAAAAACTCCAGGTAATGTCCGAGTGAGCCCATGTGAGAACACAGCAGGAGATTATCTGGAGGATTCATCACGAGCTAGTGGGCATTTTAATGTCGTTTCAAACAAGTGACGGCCTTTTCCAAGGATCATGTCTGAAGGCGTC
This sequence comes from Platichthys flesus, assembly GCF_949316205.1. Classification (NCBI taxonomy): domain Eukaryota; kingdom Metazoa; phylum Chordata; class Actinopteri; order Pleuronectiformes; family Pleuronectidae; genus Platichthys; species Platichthys flesus. The sequence goes on along the minus strand of NC_084953.1, from coordinate 19,592,290 downwards.
TTAATTAACATTTCAGTATCTTGTTTGTTTGATTCATGCAAAACACAGAGAGTTTTTGGTTTTATTGGCGGTTGTTTATTTCAGATTTCTTGGCCCATAGCAGTGTTCTCCTGGATGCAACTAATATTTATCTTAGATAGATAGATAGATAGATAGATAGATGGATACTTTATTAATCCCGAGGGAAATTGAGATCATCCAGTAGCTTGTACACTTAACACATCACTGACATATATACATAAATCACATACATCACGTACATCACATACGGAGAGCATATATACAGAAACAGGTATGGAATGCAATGATGTGATTGTGTCAGTGTCCAGTATTAAAGTGATTTTGTGCTGCTGGAGTGGATAGTACAACAAAATATAAACTGTATTTATATTATAAAAATCTTCTCATCTAAATGTCAGAAAGCATCATCCTCTGGGGACGATGAATACCTCCAGCAAATATTTAAGAATTAATATTATAAACACATACAGGATCAACGCCACTGCTTCACCATCGCCAGATGTCTCAGTCTGCTGTCCTTGAGTCTCCGGTGGGTTCTTGGTTTCTTGGTCAGTGTAATCCAATGGCTTATTTGTTTCTCTTCACAATGGCCTTTTCTCTAAATTAAGGAGGGCAGGCTCTGGTTCCAGTTGTCACCCAAAATCAGCAGTCCGTCTATCAGAATGCACAGCTCATGGTGAAATCGCAGCATTGTGACTTCTGTTTTTCTAAACACAACAACAAATAAAGACAAGGTCATACCTGCAGAGGATAAATGCCAGGGTGGGTTGCAGTTATCCACATTCACTTAAAAGGCGACAAACAATTTGCCATTGTCTCCTATCTCCTTGACAATGGCTTTGTCACCTATGCTTTCACAGAAGTCTATTCTGACACAAATTGCTCAACACAAAAGGTCTTTAACTTGCAGCCCTGCTACTCTGCATACAAGCTTGTTGAAGAAATGTTTTACTCTGTAGCACTTGAATATTCCACAGTAAATAGTTCTCTTCAGTTGCAATAACCCTGAAGACCTTGTTTTAATCTAGTGTCAATGGATTATGGGAGACCAATGAAAAGGTTGTATTTCATTCAATTATTTGTGTGGTACATCAACACTTTCACTAAGCTCTGTATTCTACATAGTTGACCAAAAGATACATTTCAACAAAAATATTGGTGTGATTATTAACTAAATTAAAGGATAGATTTTAAAATCCCTAAATTTGTTTGATTTACTTGCATCAAAATTCCTCAGGGTCATCTGGTCCATGTCCCAGAATCAACAAGAGGAGGTTGAAGCCACTTTACATTTTTTAAAGATTCCTGAATATCTGAGATATGTCAACACTGTCAGGCGCATTGAGATCAAGGCTGAAAACACTCTTGTTTGCTGTGACTTAACAAAAATTGCATATTTTTCCTCTTTTCAATGTTAATCATTCATTGTTTATGTTTTGAAGGGGACATATTATGAAAATCCACTATTGTAGTGCTTCTACACATTAATTTGGGTATCTGGCATGTCTACCGTCCCAAAAACTCTGGAAAAAACAACTCCCGCGATCTGTTGTGGTTCCTCTATGTCAGAAAAGATACGCTAGAGTGCGTAGAATGCCCATGTAGGGGGTGTCACTAAATGGCATTGGACAAGCGAGCTAAGGCTAGCGTTAGCTCGCTGCTGTTAACCTGTCAGACATTTAAGTGGCTGCATAAACAAGGGACCCCCGGGACACCTGTAAACATTGACTCAACAGTGTGGAAGGATGCTGCTGCTGCGCCAGCTCAAGCTCCCACTGCTCCCACTGCGGGGCTGCGCTGGGGAACTGGGGCTCTCGCAGGCTCACCGTGGGTGAGGGGGCGGGGCACTCAAAACAGGTCGATCTGAGGAGGGCTGACAGCTTAAAAAGGGTCCTGTTTTAAATGATCCTTGTGGAATTTCAACCAAAATATGTTACAGACATTTCATTAATACCCCAAGGATCCATTTCAACTGTGGTAAAATGGGCATAATAATGGGCCTTATATTAGTTTAATGTCTTCTTATTGATTTATTATACATGTATTTCCATGCCTTTGTGAAACACTTTGAATAGCTTCATCTCTAAAGGCTCATCTATTAAGAAACTTGTCTTACCTTGCCTTAGAGGGGAATGTCCAGTCGTTTCGCTGCTAAGCAACATTCTCATAAGTTTCTTGATTATAGAGTACACTGTGTTTGGTAGTTTTCTTCACACATCAGGATTGTTCACAGCACCGAGGCTGAACTGCTGCCAAAGCAAAGATTACATTTATAGTATGAGATCAGATGCTGTCATGACCTGTTTTGTGTGTGTGTGTGTGTGTGTGTGTGTGTGTGTGTGTGTGTGTGTGTCTGTGTGTGTGACTGTGTGTGTGTGTCTGTGTGTGTGTGTATGTGAACAGCTTGTCAGGACAGTACCCTCTGGATTCTTTGTATTTGGTCTCTGGTTCTTCAAACAGTGATTGAACTGTGAGGTGCTCAGCTTCTATTTGGGAAAATATTTCCACATGCTGTATATTCTCTCGTGCTGTGTGTCATTAGTGTCTCTTCTCTCCTCCACAGGGCCACTGCCAACAGTGTCAAAGGGAACCCATGTCATCATCCCTTTGGTGGAAGGGTTAGAGGACGGTCGTTGGGAAGCAGCCATTGTAGAAAAGGATGACAAGAGGATAAAACTGTCAGTAAATTCTCCATCCACAGCGGTCATTGGCCGATATCAACTCACAGTGGAAACGACCAACTCACATGGCCAGGCCGTTTCCACACACGACCCTGCTAATGACATTTACATGTTGTTCAACCCCTGGTGTGAAGGTAAACAAATAAAAGAAGATATTTTTGAGCTTCAGATGGATCACTGAAAATCATTTTACAAAATGATATGATACACTTTATATGACGTACTAGGTATGATATACTTGATACTAAAAACAAAAAACGTTAAAGGATAAAACATAAAAAACATAGACATAAAACCATGTTATATTGTTTTTATTTGATTCATACAAAACAGCAGTAACTTAATCTTCGCTATAGACTCGAAACTGCCCAGAACAAAGGAATAGTCCAGTGAAATGTTATTTTCACTCTTTAATTTAACATTCAAACAAAATATAAAATGTTATTCAATGAGCGTAGGAGATGGTGGTAGGTAGATATGTTATCGCTGAGTGCCAAGTTAATTGTTTCCTGCAGTTTTTTGTTTTTGTGCTAAGCTGAGATATCAATCCTTATAATAAATGAGCATGACATGACAGTGATATCAATCTTTCCAATTGTCTTAAAGATAGGCTTGGTAAGTTGTTTCTCAAAAAAATAATTTTATTGGCTGAAATCCTCTTCATGTCCTGATAGCCATCGATAGATTAATATGTGTGTGGCCCTCCTACGACTGTAATAAACACGACCAATCAGTTCATTCGGTCTGAATGAATGATGACCAACTCTAGCTTTAATCATTTCATTTAATAAAATAAACCATTTAAAGGATTACAATTATATAGTATTAAAAAGCTTCATACTCAAGCAACATACTTGTCACTTTCAAGTTCTTAACCTTGACAATACCAATACAGTGTTCACAATCAAGTGTAGGAGGCAAATACATGATGAAACACTCAATAAGACATATTTACTTCACAACAGTTTAAATACAGTACTCACAGCCACAGACAGACTCAAACAGTTACTTTGTATTGTGACCTGTATTATTTTACCTGGATTTCACCTGGATTTTATCACTGTGAAACTACAGGGACAAAGTAATGCGAAAAGTTTTGCATCTGACAAAAAGTTTAGAATTTAGACATTTCCCCGTCTGCTCAAAATGATTCCCTTTTATTTCCATTTCAAAGCTGTACTTTCTCTCTCTCTGTCAGATGACCCAGTGTTCATGGATTCTGAACAGGAGCGGCAGGAGTACGTCCTGAACCAAAACGGACTTATCTACTATGGCACAGAGAATCAAATTGGAATGAGGACCTGGAACTATGGGCAGGTGAGTGAGCTGTGGTGTCTCCCCAACTGAAGAGCAGAGACTGACTTGCTTTACTCACCTATACCATGTGTTTCTCTCTGTTTTGGGTTCAGTTTGACGATGGGATCCTTGCTGCCTGCCTTTATGTCCTGGAAAAGAGTGGAACGCCTCCATCTGGTTGGGGAGACCCAGTTAATGTAGTGCGAATTATATCAGCCATGGTGAGACTGCGCCGATTCCTTTTTTATATACACCTGATCTGTAAAAACTGGAGCAAACAAGCAAAGTAGATCCACAAACAAAAGTCAGCTCAATGTGGTCAGACTATAGACTGTATATGAAGATGGACGACATGACGGGTTCCCCAAAAATGATCCAAAGCATCCTGATTGCCCCTAAGTGGCTGGCTGCAGTCTAGATCATAAACCCGTGGGTCATGGGTATGTTGTGTCGCTCTGTTGGTCCAGATCGAAATATCTCAATAACTATGGGATGGATGGGCAAGAACAGAAACCCAACAGAAACCCAAAATTCATTTAGCTCCTTTTAGTTTCCTCTATTGCCGCAGAAGGGTCCACATTTCTTTCTGGGAAATGTCTCTGTATCCCTGTAGACTCTACATCACATCAAGAATATTATATATCTACATCAATTCAAGATGATTCATCCTCAGACCTTTTCTAGTAACACCATCTCTCACTAATCCTGTGAAATATCTCAACATCACATACTCAACTTCTGTTACTTTGTTCATGTTCTTGTCAGAGAAGAACGTATAGTATTTTGTTAGTGTCTGTTTGCCGACACTGAAGCCCGTTGTTTGTGTAAATAGAGGGTTTTCGAGTATCTACACAAATGGAGCTGTTGTTTATTGATCCAGTCTGAGCACTTAGATATAAAATAAAAAAACAACTTAAAAACTTTATTTATCCAGATTAACTCCCCTGATGACGGCGGTGTCTTGGAGGGAAACTGGTCTGGAAACTATAACGGTGGGAACAGTCCCACGATGTGGAGTGGAAGTGTGGAGATCCTGAAGCAATACCAGACCAGCAGCGGAACTCCCGTTAAGTTTGGCCAGTGCTGGGTGTTTGCTGGCGTATTCACTACAGGTGAGCTCATTGTTTGGACTTTGATTTTCTTATCACGGGTTAGTCTGACACGTGTTTGACCCATGTTCTCTTATCACTCAGTGTTACGGTGTTTGGGCATCCCCAGTCGAACTGTGACCAACTACAGCTCAGCTCACGACACAGACGTCTCCTTGACGACAGACGTGTACTTGGATGAGAACCTGGACCCTTTAGCTCACCTGAATGCCGACTCCATCTGGTGTGTTCTGCCATTGCTACACATGACGAACGTTTACTCAGCATGACACACACAACACTCTGCAAGGTTTCTGCAGGTTTAACATTGTAGCTCCGAAGTAATATCCCTCCAATTTCAGGATTAATTACACTTCACCTAATGCAAAGATAAAGGAGGCCCTTTGAAGTGCTTCATTTTCTCACATACTACAGACATGGCCAAAAGGGATTCCATAGTCTCTCCACAGCCAAGCTGAGAAGTCTCCTATCAGTCATCAGGTTCACATTAGTCTTGTTTGTAGTTTTGTTTCTGCTTGACAATATCTGTCTTTGAGCAAGAACTACACACACAGAGACATTTCAAACGGCAAAAGATTTCTATAAATACATGAATTTTAAAGCACAACGGAGGTAGGGTTAAATGAAAGATAATTAAGCCTACGTAAACATATTCCAGATGCTGTATGTGATATTGCAACGTTTTTAACCGTTCTAAAAAGTCTGTTTATGACATTTTAGACAATTTAAGACTCTGCAGAAACCCTGCTCTGGTTTATCAAGACTGACTTTCGGCTCTTTTCCTGAAGGAACTTCCACGTGTGGAATGACTGCTGGATGGCTCGTCCAGACTTGCCTCTGGGCAACGGAGGCTGGCAAGCTGTCGACTCCACGCCTCAGGAGACCAGCCAGGGAACCTTCCGCTGCGGCCCCGCTTCTCTCACTGCTGTGCGCAATGGTCAGGTCTACCTCAAACATGACTGTCCGTTTGTGTTTGCTGAGGTTTGTGGAATTCAAAATGTATCTTTAACCAAGACTTCAGAAATTCGGTACTACACTTTTATTAAAATGAATGCAAAAGATTTAAAGATTGTAAAACACAGTTATTCCTCAGATACAAGAGCTGTAATGAGAGACTAGACATGAGGTCTACTGATGTTACTAATATTCTTGATTTGTGTTTGTGCACTTTGCGTGTGCCGTGTACTAATAATGAGCCATATGGTAGACATCAGAAGATGCCTGACAGTTTTCCATCTGTTATCTAATTATCTCTCTGTGTTTCTCCCCTCTGCGCACCTTCAGGTCAACAGTGATAAGATCTACTGGCAAAGGAACATCGATGGGACCTTCACTCAAATCTACAGTGAGAAAAAGACTGTGGGCCACAAGATCAGCACCAAGGCCGTTGGTTCTGATGAACGCAGTGACATCACACACCTTTACAAGCATCCAGAGGGTATCATCCAACACAAATGCACACATTCAAATGTTGTATTAGCTTGACATGTTCATACTTCAGTGCTTTTTTAATTAACTCCTTGTCATTCTCAGGCACAGAGGAAGAACGCATTGCTGTGGAAACTGCGTGTCACTACGGCTCCAAGGCCCTGGCCTATTCGTCTCCCACAGCAGAGGACGTCTCTGTAGAAGTGACCATGGACGGTGAAGGCCCTAAAATGGGAGGAGATGCAGAGCTGACCATCACGTTGCGAAACAGTAGCTCAGAGCAGAGGAGGATCATCCTGCACGGCCAGGTGGCAGTCATGTACTACACCGGCGTCCACAAGGCCACGATCAGGAAGGACGTTGCAGAAATAGATGTGCTGCCCAATGAGGGTGAGTGGATGGGTTTCGGTGGCTTTCAGGAAGAACATGGAGGTTGTGGCATTAAACGCTCAAGAGTTCTAAAAACTGTTAATCTGTGATTGTATTTACACAGTAGAATTCTTCAAACGTCAAAAAAAATCAAATAAAGAAAATTCCCCAATACTGCTCCTATGTTGTCATCCAAGTGTCCGGAAGCCCAGACATTCAAATGTGACTCAACATTAGGTCATTTACAGCATGCTTTTAGTCGAAATGTCGGTTGTGATCACACGTGAACGCAGCTCAAAGACTTGGATGACACCACAGGAGCATTATGGAGGCATTTTCTGTTTTTTTTTGTGTTGCTTTTATACGTTTGATGAAGTGGAAGAGGAAGAATACATTTAGAATTGACGAAATTCAGAAAAGGACATATAGATACAAATATATATATATATTTATATAAATATATGTATCATTGCAACATCACTTCAACACTCAACACAATGAGTTACTTCCTGTTTACAGTGAATGTTTTGGAGTGGTCCCTGGAGTACAAAGACTACAAGGACCAGCTGATAGACCAGGCCGCCCTGATGCTGACGCTGTCCGGCAGAGTCAAAGAAACACAGCAGGTCCTGGCCACTCAGTTCACTTTTCGGCTCAGGACTCCAAACCTCATCATAAAGGTCGGCTAATCAGCTGAACAAGAACCAATTTCCAGTAAAATGACCAAAAAATGTAATTTCAAGCCTGACATTGTTTTCTCTCTGTGTTTTGTTCTCAGCCGGTAGGGAAGGCCGTGGTAGGGGAGAAGATGGCAGTGACCATTTCATTTACAAACCCACTACCACAGGTGCTGAAAGCAGTGAAATTCCACCTGGAAGGACAGGGCCTCCTTACTGCTCGGAAGGTTGTTTACGGGTGAGGAGAGAAATGCATCTTACACTGTTATCTCTTTTTCCCCCGATCTACCTCGTCTGTCTTTCAGTTTTGTGACTGCCGCTGTCATTTCCTGTCCTACCCTCAGGGATATTGGCAGCCATGCCTCTGTGTCGCTCTGCGAGCACTTCGTCCCCACCCTGCCCGGGCCGAGGAAATTACTGGCTTCGTTGGACTGCAGGCAGCTCACTCAGGTTCACGGAGTGACAGAGATCACCGTGGAGTAAAACAGCAATGCTGCTCTATAACGATTTAAAATCATTGTGGCATTTGTGGGATTTTATCTCAGAAGAATCAAAAGCTTTTATATTATGTGAAGACCAGTATGAGCCTACATCAACTTCTTTGCCATGTTATGTGGACGATCCTGTGACAATGTTTTACACATGTGCATGTGCATAAGGGGCACAGGTCCACAGCATGGCAGCTTAAAAGAAAGAAAAAAAACTGCCTATTTTGTTCAGGTCAATTGTTTCATTTATATATACCATATATTTATTTTGTTTACATTGCCATGTGTGACAGTACAATTTTTTTTTCTAAATAGCCAAATACTTCTGCGAATGTCTGTGCACTATTCAAATGCAAACAATTACAAATTGATTCTAGAGGTTGTTGTTTTTTTAAGTGTCCCTGTGTCGTTGAATTCATGGTTTCCAAGGAATCGACAGCAGTTGCTCTGCCATCATAGAGGGTGAACAGTGAAAAATAAGAGTGATGACCAGTTAAATTGGCCAATTTATGTGTGGTGGTAAGTAAGACGTACATTGAAAAGTGTAGTGAGTTCAGTCAGACACCAGGACAAAAAGACGGGCCTGTTGACTCTAAACCTCGGAGCTGAGTGGTTGTAGATGCAAAAGAGGAATAACTTAAAGCTAAAGCAGAACAGCAACCACATATGATCACCTTGATAAAGGTTCCATGCGTGAAATTTAGTGGCATCTAGTGGTGAAGCTGGAGAATTTAACCAACTGAACACCCCTCTCCTCCCCCTCCCCCTTGTGGTCGTCAGGTAACATATACATTTGATAGGCCTTTTGAAGCAAATGTCGCTTTGGCCATTCTGGGCTTCTGTAGAAACATGGCAGAGCAACGTGGAAGAGGATCGGCTCTAGATGTAGATATGAAGGGCTCGTACTCAGGGTGATAACTCACAAATGCACCAAAGCCTGAGCATCCCTGCTAAAGTGGATCAACAGAAGGGTATTCAGCTTCCTTGTGGACAACCACTCAACGGACAAGGTGCTGAACGTGTTCTACTTTACCAAGCTTAATCAGTGTTTGGCAAGGTATTATATTATAAGTAACATAGTAGCTTATTTGACATGGATTATAGTTACTTTTTTTTTTGTATTGATGAGGATAACGATCCAGTTAAAATATTTAGCAGTCGTTGGGATTTGGCTGCTGACCCTGTGCTTTATTGTGTTATTTATACACCTTGCTGCTACCTGTCCATTGTACTTTTGTATGTTGCACTGTTATTTTGAATATCAAACATTTTGTATTATTGTAATGCTGTTGTGTCATGTTTCTGCTTTTGGTTCTTTTTGGGAATAGGCAAAGGCCAATGTCCACTGATGTCGACAATAAAGTTTATCCATTTATGTATCTATCTATTTTTGTTCATGTAGAGTCAGTTTTTTTTCAAAAGGTTCACTTTAGGCATTCAACTGCTATGACCAGCTACTGGCAGTAATTGTGTAGTTGGTATGTGTGTGTACGTGTCACAGGACAGACATTTAAACGATGTGACATTGACAGGTTTTGTTTTGGCTCTGCTGTTGTAAGTTCAGTAACACAAGTAGATGGTGTGAAGTGAACATGAATAAATAATGGTTCAGGTGAGCGCCAGACACAGGGATCCCATTAGGATGCAGCATGGCAGTCCTTGTATATCCGCCTGTCAATAAGAGAATTGTAGGAGAGCTCAACTCTGATTTTATTACCTCCCTCCAGACTCAAAGGTGTTTTTTTGGGAATAAAATCAATGCTAGTACTTTTGGGGTTCAGCCGATAAGGCTAAAGAGATGGAGTGCAGTTTCATCATACAGATTAGAAGAAGAAGCTCTTCGGTATTGTGGGAGAAATGATACAAGTAATATTGAGAGTGGGAGGTGGGCGTCATGGGAGCTTAAAAATATTTCAGGGGAGGCGCTGAGAATGGATATGAAAAAATATGACATTATTTATTACAACATAGTTAAAAGGAAATGACGTATGAAATGTGTGGGATTCGGTTAAAGAGATGGAGTAATTGGGGCAAAAGTTCCTGTAAGAATATCTTAGGACATTTTTGATGTACCTTACGTTTACTGCAGTTTGAATTTATGTCAACCTACAGCATTAGACTCTTTGCTCAGTTGTTGAGTGTTTACAGGACCAAACATCAGAATCTGTCTTGTAACATATACTGTATAGCATCTTGTTTCTCATTTCTTCTCTTTTGGGCTTATAACATATTTTTCATATGCATTAAAAAGAATACAATTAAGATTGAATCCCTCTCCTCACTAGAACAGGCAGTTTCCCAATCAGGTCTGGGGACTGCTGAAGTAGGTAAACCTCAAAATTATTAAACGTGAAAAATTATCAATAAATTGAAAGTATTATATTAATAAAAACGAGTAAACTAAAACTATCTAAAAATTGAACATATAACAATTAATAAAAAAGTATATTAGCTTATCTGCAATCCTGCATCGCATGACATCGCAAGGACGTCTCCAACTATACAAATTTGAAAAGAACACACACACACACACACACAGACACACACACACATACACAAAACTCTTGGTTATTTCATGTTGCTGTCAAATTGTATAAATAATCTCATATTTCCCCCTTATGTTAATTTTGCAAGCCAATTGTGTAAGGTCTGCAGTCGCATTCCTCTGCTGTATGTAACATTCATCAAATAGAAAGGGAATTAAAATCCCAAACGTAAGCAGCAACAAATTGAATGAAACTATGCAAGTAAACTAAGGTGGCATGAGATTCTGGCCTTTGTCTGAGGGAGAGCCCACAGTCTCTGCAGTATTCCATTCCTTTTTAAAGAGGCAAAACAGTCGGACAAAAATTAAAGACTGAACTGGAGTTGTCTCATTCATCCAAAATGGGAGAAAGGGTTGTTTCTTTTGCCCCCAGCGATTCTGGCTCTGCTGCCACTAATAGGTGACTGACAGGTCAAAAGAAGCAGTATTTTCATGAAGCCTCCATACAGCTCCCTCTGTCATTACATGTTTTATTTAAAACTGCTGCTTTGCAAGTCGTGACAAAGAGCCAAAGACATTTGTTTAGACACAGTGGTGCTGTTGGAGTTTCAGTCACACAATGTTTCTGTTTCAACTGGTTTAAAACACAAACACACAGACACATGATTGTGTTGGTGTATAATCGTGCAAAAGTGAGATGGTAATCAGTCCATCTAACCACATGACTTGCATTGAGGCTCACAACATCAACCACTCCACCTTCAGTACAGTATGCTACTTTGTGCATGCTACTGTGAGATGATGTCAACATTCAAATTTAGAGTAAATTACAAAAGTTTTAATGAGATGTGCTTTATGGATTCATACCAGAAACTGCTGTGTTGAGCTTTATCTTGGCCCAGTCCTTTTTCAGGAATTCTCCCTGGTATCTGTGTACTAGTTTCTGACACTCCTGAGCGGAGGTGTCACACATTGCTCATGTGGTGCGATGGTACGAGTTTGACTTTGGTGTTTTGCATAATGAAGCTCCATTTGAACTGTTGTTTCTGAAATTTAAAGCAGCCTAGTTTTGATGTAAAACAAAAAGCTGATGAGAGATGGCTCCCACTGAGCTCAGATGAGGCTGTGACGAATGGTGGTTGCTCTGATTGAATCAGTTTTATAGAGGAGAGATGTCAAAGCTCCTAATGTTTTTATTGAAAATAGTTTCTAACCATTTTCAATGAAAATATATCAAACAAATGTCCAGAGCTTCTTTCAATTACCTTGTTTTGTTGATTCATCTGTTTTGTCTTTGTCCATCAAATCTACATGAAGTGCTCTGTCCTGCTGATGTTCTTTTTTCATAAAAACTAGACATTTAATAACAATACTATCAATATATTTTATTCAATATGTTTATCCTTTTATTAACTTTGTTTAAAGAATTATTTATTTTCAAAAGACATTAAATGATGTCTGGCTTTGAATCAAAGTAATAGAGCTAAAAGTATTCAATGAATGACTTAATTGTGCCCTTTACTGACTCAGGAAGTGTGCATGGATGTTTGACAAATAATTGGACCCTATGTAATAATTTGTGGTTCCTGATTCAGAAAAATCCTCGATTCGCCAGTGGCCCAATGTGATGTACAAACAACCCAAAGATATTCCATTTATGACATAAAACAAATACAAGAAATCCAGGAACTTAGTTCATTACTAAAGAGAATATATAAATTAAGGTGCTCTGCAATAACATCATGCATGTATCTATTAGTGTGTCCCAGATTGTGTGTGTATCTCCTGTGACGGGACGACACAGACTGCAAATGAAAAGAAGATGGTGCGTACTTTGATCAGGTCTGATTTTTATCGTGGCCACTGGCTTATCTTTACGTGTGATGTTTTTCAGGAGTAATAAATCAATTTACTCATGACCTTGTTATTTGTTCTGAGTCTATCAGTGGCACTTTGTTCTGCAAATTCACTCCAAATTGTCTTCTATATTGAACTTCAGCAAAGACTGTTAAACTTGAACCTCTGTGGTGTCTGCACTGTGGTGTCTGTACATCACTGACTGCACAAGGGATTTCAAGTGAAGCTGGAGTCAGAGTCATTTGCAATAAATGACAGCCACCTTGCATTTGCAGAAATAGATTGGTTCAGTGTTTATAAAGAGCCTGATGTCTTTCCTGTTGCTATTTATCCAACACCCATGGAGTCACTGAAAGGTTTTATCTTTTGGGCTGTAGGACACATGTATAATTTTTAGTCAAGCCTGTTTCTTTGTCATATCAAGCCAGTGTTGCTTTTCTACAACTGTTCACACCCTCAGGCATCATATTTACCAGATCACATGAAAGAAGAGATATGGACCTCACCTCAGTGGCTCTTACATAGACAAGCAGAGTAGCAGGCAGTAACCATAGGTTTTGTAAGTCTAATAAATATGAAATACCAAGGTGGTGATATTATTATTGAGAGGTGGCCCATTGCATCTGAACCCAGTGTTACTGAGGTGGGTCAGTGTTTGTCGTCCTATGGGTTGAACGATTGAAGGAGTGAGTAAATGAGTGAATTACACAGAAACCTAACATCCTGTTGTCATAGATAGGGTTAGGGTTATTATTGATAATTGAGAGCAGTTGTTGATGATGGACCAGAGTGTGTGAGACTGATTTAAACCCTTAATAACAGATAACACACAATCCTAAAACATGATGGAAGTGAAACAATGCAGACATTAAACCAAATTTTGTCACCTCCTGACATAACTTGATTTCTGAGCTGTAGTGTGGACATCAACCTTTTATATTTTGTGGACTTTAACCTTTTATATGTTGTTGACTTTAACCTTTTTATATTTTGAGGTGTTGAAACTTCTAAAGGCCACCAGAAACTTAATACTATATATAATGCATGCAACAAGCAACCGAGGATACTCTCCCAGCCTCAACCTTAAAAAAACTAATATCCGTCACATCAGGTTGATACAGCCCCACTCATCTGTATCTCACAAGGTCACAGCAAATACATATGCATTGACTGACACATCAGCAACTTCTAAGGAAAGTAGAGCAAGAAGACTTCAAAGACCAAACTGAGTTAGACCGTCACCGGCTTGTCTCTCTCTTACTGTTGCATCATTTCCTACTTCGAGCTTCTGCACTAACTGCAGTTTATTCACCCATACAGCTTGCATGATAGCTTCATCACCGGCCCGCAATGAATCCTGGGATAGGTAGGACAGAGAGGGATCCGATCGTTGGATCCTACATTGTCTAGGAATGGAAGAACAGGATTTGTCGGCCATATTTGAAGTAGCCTTTAAAATGGTACAAGCTAATCCGCTTTGACACCACTGATCTTCAAATGCAGCGGATGAAGGACGTGACCCATGAATTGGGACACAGCTACGGTGCCGCTCGAAGACAACATGGTTATACGAGACTGATGCACACTCAAGATGCACAGTATGATATGCCAATGTCCTACACATTTATATAGGTATGTACATAAGCTGGTTCGAGTCTGAATTTTTAATATATGTTTCAAAATAAAAAATCCTGCCTCTAAAATAGAATACATTTAATCGCCACTTAAAGAAATGACAAGTTAAGCTTCCCCATCCTCTGCATATATAACATGAAGTATTTGCATTAGAGGACATTGACTGTAATTTGCATGAGCCTTGGTAATTTCTCCCCTTCCTCTAGTGATGGATACATCCAGTGACACTTTGTGGTTTTATACCACACTATGATGCCTCAGTCAGTCTCAGACCACTGACTACAGTGACATTTTAACAGAATATGCCGGGGGGAAAAAGGTCAAACTGATATTGTAATAGTTTCCTGGGCTCATAAAAGAAGTCTGATTCAATTCAAATTCAGGCCAACATAAATCTTGAGACACATATTGTTTTTGTCCTCAGCCTGATGTTGTTTGTGCCAAAACGCGGAGGTTGAACCCCTGTCAATATTGCAATATGCTCTTCACTGATAAAATTAAATGTTAACACACACAGCCAAACAGCAACAGTTATGCTTCGATTAGCTGGCTCTGGAATCAATATAGCCCATTCAAGGATTGTGGTTTTCTTTTTCACGCTATTCTTAACAGGTGTTTATTGACAGTGTCGTCCTTTGGAGACCACCTGCTCCGGGAACCCCAGCTTGGGGCGGATGTTGTATTAAAATGTTTGCTCAGCTCGCTTATCTGGTTCCTTCATTTCAATTAGAGCTCATCTCGGAGCAGATATTTTCTCTCCACTAGCCGAGCCGTGCACTTTACGTACTGTGCTTGCCCTGTCACCTCATACTAAGCAACGAGAAGCTGCAGTGGGTTGTGTTTGTGGAGAAGCAGGGGTGTTCTGTATTAATGATGTTTTCTATTGCACACCTTCAGGTGTTGCACCTGCTTCGCCGACAGGAGGCACTTTTTTCTGCAGCAGTTACAAGGCGAGAGCACAGGATATGTTTTTAAGGGTCAAGGCTGTCAGAGATGCAATACAAAGATGCCCCAAGCTACTGTTTGGCTGTGTGATACATGTCTGATTTCTGCCCGATATGAGGTCCCTGCAGATAACACATGAAAAGACTGGCTCCAGGGAGCACATGTATCAAAGCACTGTTCAGATGTTTCATCTCAAGAGGATGTGATCTCTGCTGGCTGCTGTAAACTCTGCAAACATAACATAGGTCCGTCAGCATGTCACATCTCACATCATCCTGTAAAATAAAGATACAAAACTTACTGAATCACTGCGCCCTTGAAGATCAGAATAGTTTTATTGGGAGATCTAAATATTAAATTCCCTGACCAGTTTACAGTGAAGAAAGAGACTGCAGCCTCGAATCATACCACTAGTAGGGAAAAGAACACACACACACACACACACATACACAAACACACAAACAGACACAAATCAGATATTACATTGAATTAGAGACTAACTCTAACTTTAACGATAGTTGCTACTGGCCTAACCTTAACCCTCACGCTAACCTTAACCTAAACCTAACCAGAAAACATGAATTAAATTTTTTTGGTCATTAGGAAGACAATTTCCCATAATATCACTATGTAAACCTTTTGAGTAATAACTGAAACACACAAACACAGGTTTGCGCAAATCATTTTATTGGGACATGGCATTGACTTTCATTCATTGTGGAAAGCCTAATTAAACTTACCACTTACATTATCCAGGAGCTCAGAAATTATGTTTTGGGTCATTAGGACCAAGCTCTGAGGTCTACAGGTCCTGACAAGGTCAGTATTTATGCTGGAATAGGTCCCACAGATAATAAAAATTAGTACGAGAACTTTCTTTCTCACGAACACAGAGTGCAGACAGCTGCCAATGTGGTCTGAGCACAGATGCCAGTTTATGATGATTCTGAACAAGCTGTGAAGCAACACTTCTGGCTCAAACAACAAAACAACAAACATGAGGGATGCTTCAATATGTCGGTGGTTAAGAGCACAAGTATCAAATACTGTGCTTCTCTCCTGGAACTTTATCTATGGTAAAAATGAATTTAACAATAATAATGATGATCTTTATTTATAGAGCACTTATCAAAACATAGTTACAAAGTGCTTCACAAATCAAAGCAATCAGATAAAATACAAAGATGAAAGAAACAATAAAATTGAGTAAGAAACAGTAAAAGTCAGCTCATGTAGTGCCTAGTAGGTAACTAAAAGCACCTTAAAATCAATTTTGAAACATACTGGTGATATGTTCAAACCTGTTAGTTCTGGTTAAAACTTACTTATGTACAGTAGCAGCTATTGTTTGGCTATTCAAGCATGTCAAAAGGCTGCTGCTGTAAACCAGGCATGATGAGATTAAAGACTGTCAAATTAATTCAGTAATTTTTAATGTTATTAATGTTGTGCATCAAGTCATAGTGTCTTATAATGCGAAGTCGTTTGGTAGTGATGAAACCACAGACATTTATTGTGTAAATCTGCAGTTGCCCTCAGGTTTACAGAGCCTTATGGTAAGCAGATCACTATTCAGCTGTCCAACTCGAAACCTTAAAGTTTTGGTTTCCTCTACCTGCTCAGCACCAAACAGCACGTAGACACAATTAGTGACAACCTGGTGAACATGGAGCAATTCCCAGTAGAGAAGCCGGATATATTACAAGGTTTTAGAAACAAAAAGCCGAGTGAACACTGGACTGAACCTGCACCAGATGACAGGATACATGACTCTAAATGTATGTTGCTCTGTAACAGCTGGATGTGTAAATCTAACTGTTTGCCAACAAACACAGGTCTTTTTCATTAACTAGAGAGCAGAGGAAACAAGCCGTAAACACAACACTGCCATAAGTTCAATGTGTTGGCAAACAGTCAGATACATCCAGCAGTCACCTAGCAGTGAGTTTAAAGGTCCAGTGTCTAAGATTTAGGAGAAAGGGATCTATTGGCAGACATTTTTATATGTAATAATCATAGTGAGTTTTTCATGTTTGTGTTTTATCTAAATTGTAAGGACTGTTGTTTTCTTCACTCTATGAGCCCTTTATATTACATTACATTTAATTAAGCTGACGCTTTTATCCAAAGCAACTTACATTAGGTGCATTCAACCATGAGGGTACAAACCAACAATCAGCTCTTGAAATATTTATATTTATATTTGGAGAGGGTCACCTCTACGCAGGCCCCCATGTATTTTACAGTAGCCCAGTCAGGACAAACTAAACACCTTTTGAGTTTTAACGACACAGGTTCTCTTTCATGTTTGGAAGGGGAGGGTGAAGTGAGGGGTGCTCAGCTGCAACATGCAACTTCACTTCCAATATCTTGCACACTGAACCTTTAAGTAAACTGCAAAGCCCCATTGAGCTAAAACTGAATTTGTGGATAATTCTCTGTGGATTCATCACTATGATCAAACCGTTCAGGGAAAAAAGTGATCATGTAATCCGTTGTTAATTTGTTATCAGTGCATATTTCCATCTTACTCTTTGCTGCACCAAAAATAAGAACAGAAAAGGACTGTGTGCCTTTTTGTTTTCTTTTGATGATGTATTCATGCAGATCCTTCATTCATCAGTCAACATAAATGCGGATATAAAAACACTGAGAAAATACATCAATGCTTCGTGCTCAGATGAAACGTGACAATCAGAATGCTGCATCGGTTGTGATTTCGACCCTGTTGTGTTTGCAGTCGGAGCAGGTGTGTCCTCCTCCTCAGTGTGTGACTCCTCAGAACAGATGCCCGGCAGTGGGAAGAGAGGTGCCTCAACAACCTTAATGGCATCAGCGTATTCATGCCAGCCAGATTACTTTTCTGTCCACTCAACATTGACGAGCTGTCTTTATGTTTTGTTTTTTCTGTCCCTGCTCACTTCTGTGTGGTGAATTAGCATATAAAACAAGGTCAAATGTAATCAGGCTGAATGGAAAAGTTTGTCACGACAGCATCTCAGTGAGTGAGAAGTGACAGATGAGTGAAACAAGTGAATGTAGGGCACAGACACATCCTTCTGAGTCCTGAGTCCCAAGCTCACTTCTGGATGGGAGCATTAGAGAGAATGATGCAGTAACTGGCATGACTTAATACAATTTTCATGATCTTCATATCATTATTATTTGTTGTTGTTGTGGTCAACGGCTGCAGCCCAACTCAAAATGTCTTGGGGTGAAAGAGACCTTGGACACTCTTGTGTTCACACTCATATCATTTTTACGAGTGACCGCTGAAGTAGTGGATTTATATTATTACACAGAGTTAGCTGCTTATACAACATAATTACATGTCAATGTTCAACTTTAGTTGTTCATCGAAACCCCGGCTGTGATACTGACGTTTGCTAAAGCTTCAGAATGACCTAGTTTTACTCATTCAGGTGAACTTTGGATTTAATTATTGAGGACAAAGGTTGTCAGATACAGAACTATGGAACAAACCAAATCATTATATACCTGGATACTAATTAAAATAAACAAACATTTAAGGTAAACAATAGTTTTAATCCAGGCATTTTAATATTGTTGTCCTCTATGTTCCGCCTAGTTGAGAGATCAGCACTGACTACAAACTAACTAGTACTGGTCTCTACACAGTGTAAAGCTGGGACACAGTAGAGAGCAGGAGGCAGTAATGAGGTAGAACCAAAGGCTCACCCTGCACCAACAGGTTATCAAATCAACATGTCAGATCTCCATGTTCTCTGTCTGAGTAAAAGAAACACAAATGGCAAATCAATAGAACATCAGTTTGTGCTGCAGATGCCAGTTTTACAATGTCTTATTTGTTCTTGAATGAGCATGCTCCGGGAAAATGAAATATTAATGCCACACACATCAGCAGTTTATGTTATAGCTTGGGCTTTGTTTAGACACTCATTACTTTACTGTTTGTATATCCGTGCCCACAGGCAGTTAAGTCAAAATTTAGAAACAGGATCCGTCTGAAACACAGAGCAGGGAGCATTAGGAGCATTACATTAAAGGATCACCTTGCTTGAGCTCTCAAATCAAAACTCCAGTTGAACCTAATCCATTGTAAATTGTGCCCCATTCAGGAAAAATTACTTTCAGTGAAGAGCGGAGCCAGGTGTCTCACCTGGTTGGGAGATAAAAATGGCAGAACTCATTTTGTAAGTATGAGTATGATGGTACTGCTGATGGTAATGTCTTGGTGAACTTACAACCTAATGGTTCAAGAAGTAAGGGTCAGGCTCCCCTGGGGGGTTACGCGATATGTTGGGCACAGACAGGTTTCAAAAAAACTGTTACAAATGGTGTGTCTTACTCATCATCAAACACAAAAATAAGAAGGAATTACTTGCAAATAAAAATATATGTCCTGTCATTTGATTTTCTTCGTCCTCTAATAATCCCTAATGTGATCATTACAGATTAGTGATAGATATTGGTGTGTGCGTGTGAACGCGAACGCAGCACCAGAGGAGGATACCTGAGGACATTTAAGATAAAAACTTGGTGAAAATGACACCATTTCGAGTCAAAAATGAATGCCTGGGCTTCCAGACATTGGATGACACCACATGAGCTGTAGGGAGCATTTTATCTTTTTTTCTGTTGCATATATGTTTGAAGAAGTGATCACCATTTACTTAAATTGGATGGATTTGGCTGCAACGCTGTTAACCCCTGAAACTCCTAAAGAGTTTTGTGGAAGCAAACACTTCACCCAACCCTCCATCTGCACAGTGGTGAGTAGATAATGAGTGGATCAAATATTTTGGTGAACTATCCCTTGAAGATTCACATGATAATTCTCTGTAACACTGATTTATTTTCATATAATATCATGAACACAAGAAAAGTGACTCATCATATCTTGTTTGTGGTAATATTATGTGAACTGAGGTCTGTGCTGGTAAACAAAGTTTTTGAGAGTGACTTTCCACCGATGTCATAGAAAAGACAAGTGGGATGTTTCCTGTCTGTGTCCGCTCGATGGACGTCACTCAGTCTGACAGCGTGTCACTAATAACAGCAGAGGAAAACAAACCCTGTTTCTGGGAAACTGTTCTGACATTAAACTCTTTACTCAGAAACCTAAAAGGCAAACCTGGAGTAGAAACGCCAAGAATGAGAAATGCACAATTTTACTTCGACAAGGACAAGATGTTGTTGACCTAATTCGAGAAAAGCGATTTTCAGCAATTTGACTAATTGGACAGAAACCAAATCTACAAAATTGCTTGTATTTAAGACTGTCTAGTTGGGAGAATATTCCACATGGCATTTCAATTATTTTGTTTCGTGTAAATGACCAGGTTTTTGCCGCTCTATAAAACAATCTTCTCTTTGACACAAAACAGAAGAAGCAGAGATCAGTGTGTTGGCCCTCCAGTGCTCGAGGATCTCATCTGTGTCTTGTGCTCAACAGAAATTTGGTTCCATAACAATCATTAACTGTCACTACATCCCAGGGCAATCCAAATGTGAACTAGAAGGATGTGCTTCAAATTTCCGTTTAGAAAGGCTGTGAATATTGGTTGTCAGGCGTCCCACAGCGCTCACAAACAGTGTCAATACACCGCTGAGCATTTTGTTTTCTATTTGCAAGTCCACCTGTGTCTCTGCACAGGTCACCTACACCCGGTGTATTCATCTCATCCTCAGCTAACCTTTTCAGAAATGCCTTCAAATTGACTGTTTTTGGGGGAGAGGGAGGGTGACACTTGAGCTCCTCAACTGAGAAGTCATTTTTCCATTTGTGTCTCATTTGTCTTACATTTTTTGAAACTGTTAAGGGAAATTATTTCCAGATGTCAGCAGTGAATCCACACTTTCAATAACTGCTATGTTTAAACCGGCATTATTAAAGGGGGTCAGTGGCAGAGCAATACCACCAAATAGACAAAGAAAATGTTTATTCCAGATTTAATCTCAAGACATCCTTGAGAGAGAACTGAAAGATGGCTGGGGAAGAAATGTCATTCTCTAGACTGTGTTTGAATAGAAGGAACTTTGTTAAAACAAAAGCCACTTAATGTGGTGTGTTTTATCCACAGTCAGAAGTGGAGATGGAAAGTCTGATGGTGGGAGTGTTTCCAAAGTGTTACCATGATGCGGCTCAGAGATGTCACTAAATGCTTGGAAGGTACCGATCTTCTGCATCTGTCCCTGTGTTAAAAATGGCTGAACCCATGATCCTGCCATATAAACAATATGCATACGCTGCATGCTTTGCATATCTCTGTCCGTACTGTATTCATCACTGTACTTGACTTCTAAGACATACGGTTGCATATGTTGGCAGGAAGAAGTCAAAATAATCTCGTAAATATAACTCCTTTCAACACCATAACTTGAGCTTCAGCATGTGTCCCAGGGTTCAACAGTCTCCAAGGGTCTGTTTTCCCTCAAGTAAATTGTCCCACATTATTCCCACAGCACAGAGCAACAGTGTCGTTTCCTGGCGGCCTCAAATCCCTGAGGATGCTTTTCCGAACATATTCAGATTTTGCTCATCTGTGCTGTAAATATGTACCAAAGGTCAAAGCCCTACAGTTCTGACATTTGACAGTGCCTTTCATCTATCTTGAACTAGTTATCAGATAATACAAAGCCTGACAGCATTCTTAAAAACAAGATCTGCATCGATGAGTGTTTTGTGAAGGCTTGGCCTCTGAAATTTTTCCTCTGTGTTCAATAGTAGCAGCTGAGTGTGATACGTACAGTAAAAGATTCCTCTCCGACCAATCAGCTCACGTGAACCATCTCATGTCAGTCTTATCATGTCCGTTCCAATCACAGCAACCAGAACCAAGTTACTTCATAAAAAAACATTAGGCTTTGTTTATACTATTAAAATCTTTCTCTAGAGACCTGACTACAAGTGGACAGGTCTGAGTGCGTCAGTTCACACCTGGTGTTAAAGTGCATCTCCACGTGTCTCGAGTGAGTACTTGATTGTATCCTACGTCAGAAATCTAAAATCTATATGCAAATAAACATGCACATCAATTCGGTTTGTAAATACCAAATTATGTTTTTCTAGAAAGTCTGAGTTTATGTGAGAGACAGAATCAGATTGAGAGAGAGAGAGGGGGGGGGGGGAGAGAGAAAGTGAGAGAGAAGGGCAAAGAGCATATGCGGGAAACATTGGGAAAAAATACTTTCAGTCCTTCCTATGTGGCCCACATACACATGTCCATCTCTGGATCATCCAAGACTGCTGTTCTGAACAAGGCCTTCAAATAAGCTTTGTTGAAAGAGTTAGATGAGATGATTGATAGCGCTCTTGTAATCATCCGATCAATATGCAGCTACAGCAGACTGTTGGCATAAAGACTTGGAACAGTTATCTTGGTTCTTTTGAGCTTAGACACGTTAGGACAAGTCGTAGGGAGAGGCAGTGGTCAAGTGGCAGAAACTTGGACTATGGGCAGAGAAGGTCTCTGGTTCGTCTCTGGTTCGACTCCACGGAGAAACAACAAAAAGACGAACCTGGATTGATCTGTCCAAAAATCCAAGAGGATTCTCCCCACCCTGTCTAGTGCCCCTGAGCAAGGCACCTTACTCCCCCAACATCTGCTCCCCGGGCACCGTACATGGTCGCTCACTGCTCTGTGTGTCCTTCACCAGATGGGTCAAAAGCGGAGGTTAAATTTCCCTACCTGCATGAGTGTGCCTGTGCATGTCTGTGCATGTGTTTGGGACAAATAAATGCATCTTAATCTTAATCTTAATCTTAGGACATTTTTCTTTGTGTCTTACCGGGGTAGAGCAATCAGATTAACTTGTCCTTGGCCAATATATTGACTGTTGGCCATAAGCTTGATTTCTGTTCAGCTCAAAACTTGCCACAAACTCTTTTTCTTCTCTCTGTATTTCTTGTTTGAAGTGTCTGCATCACTTTGGGCAAATATGCGTCTTATATCAATTCAGACACGACACAGCTATAATGTAGCTGTGTGAACGCAGTTAGACTTTGTTACATTAAGAGAGTCAGGGGGCTGTTCTTCTGTTTCAAGTCTTAACTCTAAGGGAGGCTAATGATCTCCTACTTGCAGCTTACGTTTTAACTTTACAGACATGTTAGCATTTTTCATCTTTCTTTCTTTGCTTTATTTCCCAAACTGTCAAACTATATGAATATAACCTGAATTCCAAACTCTATCAATAATGCACAGTTACAAAACATGTGGGCAGTCGTTTTTATTATTTTATTGGCTGCTTACACCGACACATTCATAGCCTTGATACAAAGTAGTAAAGTAGTAGTTCAGGTGGTACAAACCAGTAAGTCATTGAATAAATACTAAAGAACACATCCATCTAGCTTGGCACAGACATTATTGTACAAAAGTTTTTATGCTACCCTCATGTAGTAGTGCTGTACATCTTAAACATCAACAACAAATTAGGTGCAGATACAGTATTGGCAGAAAAAAGATGATTCACCCTTCCACTCACTTGCTTTTCAGATAAAATGATAGAAAACATCACTGTGGTAAAAAGTATACTCGGTATTCAGTGAACAAATACAGGTTAATCTGTTCAGCTGCTCTGAACTTCGAGGACTCCACATTTGTCAATGTACCAAGTTCTATTGCTGCATGATGAAAAACTTGATATGGAAAACAATTAGGGAAGGGCCTTTCTTTTCAAATGAATTGCAATGAATGCACATGAAAGGATTTCATGCACATGAAAGGATTTCATGTGCAGGGGTGTAATAAAACTTTATAAACGAATTAAAGACTACAAAATATCTCCTGCGCATCAAATGAATATGAAGGGGAGTTTAGAGATTTTCTTGCAACAGCAGCACTGTGAAAAAACGGATGTTAGCTTGCGCTGTTGTCTCCCTTTGTTGTTTGAATTCTCAGACAGACTGCAATTTAAGAACCTGGTATGATCCAGTTTTGTATAACATCAACTAAATTATGGTAATCACCCTCTGTCAGGCTGTATAATATAGAGCCTTCAGCACATAAAGAGCTCAGTGGTGACAAATCCAAACCCCAACATTCCTTTGAGTCCTGTTTGCAGAGATTGTCTGGGAAGGTTGAAGATGAAAATCATTGGTGTACTTTAATCAAGGACAATTCCACTTTTAAAGGTGCAACAAAGGCCACCGATTTAACCTTTATAAAGAAAATCAATACATTTCCTCACACTACATCTTAACATATTGCTATCACATGTTCTCTGACAGTCCTCATTCAAATGTAAACATTTGTCTTTTTTTGAAAACTGGATTTTTTTTCTGATGGAAGAACAGTACATGGATTTTTACAGTGTTTGACCCACAACAGTTACTGCATTCATTAAGCATGGAAGTTTAGTTGAGTCAACTAACAAGACTGAACCTCAATCTGAGGTTGCACTGACTGTCTCTTAGGACACAGTATCTTTGAGAAAGCCCTTCGAAAGCTGCTGTGGCACAGAGGATACAAGAACGGGTTGATGGCTGAGTTCAACCACAGGAGCCAGAATGTTATCTCGTACCAGTGCTTTGCCACACATTCGCCACTACAAGCAGCACGGATGATCATTAGTAGAGTGTAGGGAGCCCAGCAGATCCCAAATATGCAGACTATAATGGCCAAAGATTTGGCAATCTTTTTGTCTCTGGAAAGGCGAGATCCCTGTGTCCTACGACCAGGCGCCAAGCCGGAGGCTGTCTGCTGAAACATCCTGGAGTTTCTCCTGTTTGGAGAGCACTTCTCCCTCTGCGTGAATATCTGATTGGTATTTGGCTCTCCACACGAGAGGATGTCATCGTCCTCGATAACTGCAGAGATGGCAGTGGGCTCGCTGGACGACACCTTTCGAGTTTTGACAAAAAACACAGACCAGGCTCCTCCGTCGCAGGACTTCTTACTGTTCCTCTGAGTCTTGGTGTCGTCCTCGGCGCAGGCGCCTCCGTTCTTGTTCCTGCGATGGATGTTCAGGTAAATGCTGAGGTTGAAAAAAGCCACCGACACGAAGGGGGTGAAGAACTCGAAGGTTGAAGCACAGAGCAGAAAGTACCAAGTGTGATAAAACTCTGCGTAGCACTCGTGGGGCGAGACGATGCTCTGGCCGAAGATTTCCTCCCAGAAGATGATGGCAGGGCCGTAGATGAGGAAGGCCAACACCCACACCGCCACCATCTTGAGCACAGCCTGGCGGGTCATATTTCGTTGTGCTCTGTATTTAACCTGTGCCAAAAGAGAAGTGTGACTTAGAATGGATACACTATGAACACAATTCTTCTGCTATTTACATAAATAGAGGCTCATGTACAGTTTTATCAATTTGACAAATGCACTTGCTTCTGCTCTGAGTGTCTTGTTCAGATGAAGCCCTGTTCGTATTGTGCTCTGAGTGGCAGGGAGACGCAGTAAGTGAAACCGACATATGAGCATCTTATATATTCGGGCTGAGAGCCACATTGATCAGGAGTGTGAAAGAGACATCTGGTTTCTCCCAATCCACTCCTCCCTCGTCATCACCCCGTCGCTCATTCTGTTTTCACTTACTCTTTTTTCACTTCACCTCTCCTCAGTCTAATCTATCATTGAGCAGGGCTCCTCTATTTTCCACTCTCCTCATTTTGTTGATGTAGGTTTTCATCTCGCCTATATGCCAGAAACCATAAAATGTCTCTCTGCATTGGCAACAGCTGGGTATGTCAGCGTGAGACAATGAAGTTGCAAATTAGCCTTGAAACCAGGCCAATCAGCAAGCTCATGTTTATTCGCGCTCAATGATGGGTCCGTACCACCCCCTTTTCTATCTGTCCCGAGACAGGCCAGGTCAATCACTACCATTTATCTGAAATAGGGCGGGTTTGGTCAGTTTGACTGACAGATGAGCACTGCTAATGTATTTTCGTTAACATCAAGATGGCTGCTGGTGACATGGGTGGGGATGGGGGGTGGGGGGGCTGTGGAATCCACTATCAGGCAGTGATAAACAAAGTCTATGGTATATTTTCCTCTAAACCAAGAACAAACAACTGCTGTGTCACTGGTTTTTGATATGACCTACAGATGTGTCTGCCATAGAGAATCCTGCAATAGTACATTCATTTTTCTTTGCATCCCATTATTAATTGCTCTGATTGTTTCTAGTTCTGCTCTGTGACTGAGTTTTAAGTAATTCAAAATCGAATGTGGTCACTTCATAATAAAATATAGATTCTGGCCCCAGTCTCGAGGAGTCATTCCAAAAGCACAGCCATATTTTTCCATTTTAAATTTTCTTTAAATTACAGAAAGCCCGCTCACTATTGATCAAAGATTTTTCCATAAATAAATAATATTTCCTATGAAGCTCCTGAGATTAAAATGTCAATCAAAAGAGGGCAAAGTAATTGTTTATATATCAAACACTGCTTAGTAAGCAGCCAGATAAGGTTATTCTTCTGTATAAGTGAGCTCAGTCACTATTAGTAAATTAAATATAACACAGGCTGTGAGACTATAAATATGTATCACATTAAATAAAGCTCAAATGATCGTGTTGTCTGGCGGATCTTCAGATTGAATCTCAGGAACAAATTAATAAGTGATGATCAATATTGTACATACAGTCCATTGGGTCCAATGCAAACAAATTATGATGATGGAATATTAAGGATGATTTTACAGTAAGAGCGTCATACAAAGCAACAAATATCTGGTTGTTCTTGTTTCTGTTTAGAAAAGGAGCAAATGAGCATTGCAGACATTTAGTCTTCCACTTTCACCTAAAGGTGGGAGGGCTCAACGATGAATGATTGAAATCAAAGCAGCAGAGGCTGAGGTATCCCACCTAAATGTTTGGGAGCAGTTTGAGTCAAGCTCCCAAATCCCTACATCCCCAACTCTATTTCCCATGAAGCATTTTTCATTTGACAACCCGAATCTCCCACGCCTTACACCTCTTAAAAGATGATAAGGGTAGAAAGCCTCAGTCCCGGACACCACCACTGATGCTTTTAGACACGCAGTGAACGCCAGACTTTCTCCTGAAGTTCTCCCCAGGGGATGAGACAGTGGCTCCAGACATTCTCCAGACTTTTTCCTGTCAGACCATGAGTATAATGTCCAGAGAATGTCCCAGTGAACACGTGAGACTACAGCGGGAAAATGTTCAGAAAATTCTAGTGAAAGAGAAGATGACGTCTCCGGAACGCAACAGATGCGATAATGAACAAAACAAAGGGAACACATTTCATTGTTCATTCCTTAAAAGGCTAAATTGATGTCTTAAAATGGCCTATGACGTTACCAAGGTCTATTTTTCGAACTTTAACTATGTCTGATATTACACTCTCATTCTGTCATTCACTAATTCCTGTGATACACATCATAGGAATTATGATTAGTTTGACCATTTACTGATGGCTGAGTTTGACCATCAGCTAACAGTAAATGTCGATTTTGGAAATGTGTTAATCATCATCATTTTGGTTTATCATTTTCTCTATTACATTTTTGATGACACCATGCTGTGAACACACATTCAGAATTGGCTAAATAAAATAAAATGGTGGACAGTGACAGTAATACACTTCTAGTAATTGAGTGGTACTCTTAGACTAAGATTTGCATGTTAATACAAAGGAGAGCCCCATTAAAATGTTAATGTCCATACGTGTTAAAAGCTCATGTTTGCTTTGAAAATATTTACAGACCAGATTAACCACACAAAGAAAATTATTGATTGAAGCCACACACTCTTAAAGGGGTAGTTCACCCAAAAATGAAAATTCCCTCATTATCTACTCACCACTATGCCGTTTGAAGAAATGGTCACCATTTACTTCAATTATATTGGATTTGGATGCAAAACTGTTTACCCCTACAAATCCAAAAGTGTTTTGTGGACTCAAACACTTCACCCGCCCCTCCATCGGTATAGTGGTGAGTAGATAATGAGTGAGTTTTCATTTTTGGGTGAACTATCCCTTCAGGAGGTATACATCTGTGAGTATAAATGGAAACGAAACATTTTAGAATTGACTGTGTCAGTATGTCAGTTACCTCTGTGTGTGTGTGTGTGTGTGTGTGTGTGTGTGTGTGTGTGTGTGTGTGTGTGTGCGTGCGTGCGTGCGTGCGTGTGTGTGTGTGTGTGTGTGTATGGTAATGAGCACCTTCAAAGCCTGTACTTACAGCCCTTGTGACTGACAGGAAGCGGTCATAACTAATGAGGACAATGTTGAAGACTGATGCGGTGCAGAGCAGGTAGTCCATGACCAGCCACACCTTGCAGAGACCCTTACCCAGCATCCATCGACCCGTCAGGTTGTACGGGATGTACACCGGGATACAGAAGGCACCTGGAACACACACAAACACACACACACACACACACACACACACACACACACACACACACACACACACACAGACACACATTCTGCATGATGATCCAATGCCAGAACGAATCAACTATGAACAGTCAAACCTCTCCAGACTGTGAGGATGTGATACCTGTGCAATTTGACAAAAAATGACAGTGAGTGAAGACCAAAGCAGTGTGCATTGATAGTTGCCTTGAAGAGGAGGCTGTAATTCATCCAATGGTGCAGGCTGAAGAGCTGCACTCTCCAGAGGGGTGTGAGTGGCTGATTCTATATAAAATAGTGGCTATCTGCAAAAGCACTGTAGCATAAGGGCGGTAAGGTCATCATTAACAAGCCACACTTGAACAGTGATTCACTATAATTACATGCAGGGAAAGGACAATGCGTTGTGGTGGGTGTGCACAATAAGCATGTTGGTGGTGTTTCATTCACAGCCGGGAACAAAAGCAAGAAACTGAGGAGACACAAAGAGAGGTGGAAGATGCACCAATAACTCACCCACGAGAAAATCAGATATGGCGAGGTTCAGAAAGAAGTAGTTGCTCTGAGTCCTCAGGGTTTTGTCCACGATGAAAGCCATGATGACCAGCGCGTTCCCGGCCACCACCACCACGACCAGCGTCACCATGAGCACCGACAGGAGCACCACCAGGTAGCCCGGGAGCGCGGCGCCCGCCTCGGTCACCGCGGGAGTCAAGTTGCCGCTGGAGTTGGACTCCGGCATGTGCGCGCTCATTGTGAATGTAACGTGAAAACCATCGCAGAGCTTTTTCATCTCACGCACGGAAACAAGTGACAAGTCCGAGTGCAGACCGTGCGCTCCACTTTACCACAGGGTCACTCATGACTGAGGAGCTGTGGTTCAGTGAAGACACTTTTATCCAAATGTCCATTTTCAGTCCATTGGTAAGAGATGCAGAGACACGAGCTGGAGTTGAAAGCGTGTTGTTTGTCAATGAGTAATAAAAGGTGTATTCCTGATCTTCTCTCAGCTCAGTGCGCGTCACACAACTGACAGCTGAGTGCGGTTACCACCGAGATCACACTTTATTTTGTCTAACGTGTCAAGACCGTTGGAGTAGAAAATACGATCCATATCCGCTAACATTTTCAAAATAAAACGAATACTATAAAGTCTGTGATGAGAGTGAAGCCTGTCAATAAAAAAACAAATGACACCCAAGAGGCATTTTATATTTTGTAAGTCACAAGGAATGATTTCTGATTAAGATTTCTTTAGATAACATAAAACACAGACCCAATAATACACGTTTTGAGTATGTAAATGCTTGAGCTCGTTCTTCTTCAGCCATAATGGAGTTTCAGGTGTTCATGCATTTGAGATTAACTCAAACCATCCTAAAGCATTTAAAACATATTTTGCACGTTTCCCGAGACAAAGAGATGCGATGATTTCCGGTCTTCCTGAGGTGATTTCGGCGCGCTTGACAGTTGTGTGTCTTGTGCCAGCGCAGCTACTGAAGTCTGCGATATAGGGGATGAAGTGGTCCAGACATTTTCTATCCAGTCTATGGTCCGCACAGTTTTTATGTCCAGTCTATGGTCCAGACCTTTTCTATCCAGTCTATAGTCTAGACCTTTTTATGTCCAGTCTATGGTCCAGACCTTTTCTATCCAGTCAATGGTACAGACCTTTTTATATACAGTCTATGGTCCAGACTATTTCATATACAGTCTTTGGTCCAGACCTTTTTATATACAGTCTATTGTCCAGATTATTTGATATCCAGTCTATGGTTCAGACATTTTTTAAAACAGTCTTTAATCCAGTCGCATGAAGCAGACCGGGAGGAGAGGACCTGGCCCCAGGCTGCAGGTGTCTGCAAGCTGAAGGGCATCATCAGCACAAAGAGGTTTCAACCAAGCATAAAGGTTTGTGACCCCGGTTCACAGTCCTGATAAATTCACTTGACAAAACTAGGGGATTACCTTCTTCTTCTTACTTTGTTTTATATTCCTTTAAGATTATATCAGTCCCCATCATTTTACCTATTTGTGATGACTAAGTGTTTCCTCAAGAAAGACTTACATCATAAGGGTTCTTCTTGCAATTTCAAAGAGTTGCAGTTTCGTCTGAAGATCCGGGTCTTTCAGCCACTTGTAGTTCTGTTCTCCTGTCAGAAATCTATCTTCCTCACAGGGTTGAAATAAAAACTAAAATAGATAAAAAGTGTTGTGAAAATAAGATGCAATATTCAGAAAAAATACCCTATAATGAATCTGAATCTCAAAACTAAGGAATCATTCTTTTCTCAGTAAACAAGCTTCGGTGAATAAAATTGCTACTTCATAGTAAATTCTACTTGAATTACTTTTTCTGTTGTTTCTAGCATGTTTTTATTTATTTTTTTCTATCCCCTTTATGACACTTTTCTTTAATGTTTTATTTTATAACGTAACTGTTCCATTAATTCCATGCTATCACAAGCTAATCCACTTTGAACTCAGACTCGCATTCAGTCTTGTATTTTGACGGAGTTCACTTTGTTTAAGTTGCTGCTGCTATTAGCAAAGAGCCTTGAGTAAGAATTTGGCTGCATGAGTTCTTCACAGGCCTGTAATAAATATGATTAAGGGTTTACATGATTGGTTCAGTGATGACAGGTTGTCAGGGAGAAACAACTCTGCTGAGCGTATTAACTGTAATTATTCTGAATGGTTGAAATGAGCAGGCGGCTTTATATATGGACATGCAGGAAATTTAAGGACCTACTATTTTGTCATTCAGATAAATGGTCCTTCTTGAATCATGTTCTTGAAAGATACTAAACGCAGATAAAAGTCATACTAACATCACAACAAAATACAAAACAGTCTGGCTGTGGCCGGAATAAATCAAAATGCCAACTGCACAGACGAACCCTGGTTATTTTTAGAGAGCCGTCGTCTGCTGCCTAAAGCCAACCCTGAAGTGGTTGATATGCAGATTTTGTCTTTTCAGGGACACCAATATGAAGTGCTGAGGTAAAACCCCACAGGAGCCACTGTGTGGAATATCTCAAATTAAACTGTGATTTTTTTTTCTTGCAAGCTTAGGTTGATGTTTAAGGCATAGGAGAAAACAGTGGGTGTGACTCTTTGTGTCAATAATACTCAAAGAGGCTCATTTGGTTGAACCGCTGTGTCTGATCATATTTCTTGGAAATGCTAAATGAATTGTGTTTGACATTCATTAAGATGTAGATTCAGCTGAAGGGCAGGGATGGAATCAACACCATGACCAAACACACTTTGAATCTAAAATGGATGTAGAAAAACTAATAAGTTGTTTTCTCCTGAGCAAAGTCATTCACTCAGGTGTGTGATGGCTTTATTGTTTCTAATAATCAGGTGTGAGGCTAATGGATGTGAAGAAACAGCACGATCTGCTTACATTAGTTTGTGTAGAAATCTCCATGGTTTGATTGTTTTAATTAAAAAATGTACTGTAAACATTTCATTTCAAGGTTTGCTTGTCACAAAAGCTTTAATTTAAATACCACAGTTAATGCACCTGAGATAACAGTTTGACGTCTTATACCTTGAATAAATAATTTGTAATAGCAAAGCATTGCTGTTTGGTTCTCCATTAAGACGCACGTGAGCTAAATGAATGTAAAACTTTGTACAAATGTGATGGGTAAAAGTCTTTCTTCTTTTTTCTTTGCAAATCATTTTGCCTTCTTGCTTTTTGGCTTTTTGGTCTTGGCTCCGGATCTGGTGGATTCATCCTGTGAAACAAGAGGAAAACATTAGCCATTGAACTGATTCATAATTATCTTAAATAAGCACCCCTTTTAATGTTAGCAAAGCCTTTTCCACGTGTAATATTTATATGGTGTTTTAA
Source organism: Platichthys flesus (assembly GCF_949316205.1). NCBI lineage: Eukaryota > Metazoa > Chordata > Actinopteri > Pleuronectiformes > Pleuronectidae > Platichthys > Platichthys flesus. The sequence continues at coordinate 19,560,113 of NC_084953.1, read as the reverse complement.
GCCCCTGACTCAATTTTGAACAGACACATTTTGCATGAGCTCCTCCTGTGTTTCTCCATCTTACAGAAAGGACAGGGTAATGTCATTTGCTACCTACTGATTGGCACGCACCATACTGTTTTAATGTATTCAAAAGATTGCAGCAAACACTGCATTAAGTACTCTTGTAAGAGATTCTCCTCTAATTATTACTGACAATACAGACTGCCAACGCGTAGAGCTCTAAACACATTAACAGCTTGTCTGGACAGAAAACAAGCATTCATGATAATCCTCTGACATACAGCAGGCTGACAAATGTTGAATGAGCCTCTTCATTAATTACATGGTTTGAATGTTTGAAGTTTTGCCAAAGTTATATTCAATAGGAGGTATCCTTGTTACTGCATCCAACAAACAGGTAAATTAACAGACAGCTACTTTTCCTTTCGTGAGGTCCTTTGTAAAACCAGTTCAGTTAGTCACTTAGTACAATTTACCCCTGCACCCAATTCAAGTATTGAGAGATTTTTGTATATTGTCCATGGAACAAATATCCTATCTGTCTCTTCCACAGAATGATTGTACTGTTTGGAAATTGACCTTTATCTTGAATTGGCTGTTGTACAGTTTAATACAACAAACGTTTGTGTACAGTAATGACTGACAGGTTGAAACAGAATAGCAGCAACTCAAATGAATAAGAGTTTTATAGGAAAGTTCCATGTTTCCCTTTAGCAACTTGTCTTCATAGAAAACAATTTAAATCAAATAAGGATATATTCAGGGTCCTATTTTGTTTCCCTGTAAAAACATCCTCTTTTCAAAAGTCTTGGATAGCGGCATTACTTTAAAAATGGCAATGTTGGTCTGTCAATTACCTAGGTCCATAGAGAAAAATCTTTAGGATAGATTTTAGAACCTAGTGGCCAAGAGTTTAAGGAAGGGAGCATGAGCCGGAGTTGGTTTCCAGCTGCACACTTATCATCAATATAAAAATACCTAAAACAATTAATTCTCAGGAAGAATCGAATGGAGAATCATTTTCCCCAATGGATGACTGATGACGTTGGTAATCCCCTGGATTTACCTCTACTGCCACCAACAGGTTTCTTTAAGACATCTAAACAAGGATTGAATGGATTGCCATGAACTCACAATACGATTTGATCTAAAGATAACCTTTTAAATATCAGATCAAGTGTTTAATCTTCTTAGGAGCACAGCAGAGATATTCAGCCTGACATTTTAACGGCACTGTAATTGCATGCTTTCATTGATCACTTTTATTGTAGATATTTATCATGTCTGAATGTTTGTACACTGTTTTTGACCTGTCAATCAAAAAGCTTCAGACCAACTCTAGTCAGCTTAGGCCAAAAATAAATGATCTGTTTGTTTTAGAATAACATCATACCCTCACTGCTATTTTGTTTTATTTATGAACCTGAAACAAGCCATTCAGCAGTGGATGTGATACCCTCCATCCACAGGCAGTGGTGTCTAATTAGCTCTCACAGAGTCCAGGCTCGACATCCAGGAAAAGCCGTCGCTGTCAGGATGGGGATGAAATCAAGTGTCGATTTTTAGCGTGCCGTTGGTAGGGTTTTGAAGTTGGACACTCTTAGGAGTAGCTTTGCAGTACCTTTAATCTATCTGTGGCTGCGGCTCAAAGGTCCATCATGTTATCAATGGAATAACTTTGCAGAGCACACACACAACTTCAAAGCAGACTGGACCTAACTTCAGGCTGGTGAAAGCCAGGAGAGAGTGTTTGATCTCGAGAACATGTGGCAACCAGTCACTTCAAATGAACCAATATTCCTAATATGCCAGCTACTGGAAAGCTACTGTGGAAAAAATGCAAGACACTCTTTATTATCATAATAATATGTCTGTATATCCTGGAATTATATACAGTGTGACAGGGTTGAGATAACTTGTGACTTTCTCATACTGCTTTGGACGTCAGAAAGGCTGGGAAAATACATTAATTTGCTGTCAGATATCTTGCGCAACATCCGTGTGTAATTCCATTAAATTACAAGATACCAGATGGTTTTTAGCCTCAGCGTCAGAAAAGTGAGGGAAAGTCAAAATTGACTGATGATGTGTCAGAGGAAGATGACAGAGTAATATGTAAGAGGCCCAGAGAGTGTCTCACCATGGAGGCAGTGAATCCCTCCTCCACCAGGATGTTTCTAGCACAGTTGTTGATGTGTTTGAAGCGGTCAGGACCCAACAAAATGCCTCCATACCACCGAGACACGACCACCATGACATTACGCACATCCAGAATCTGTGGTGAGAAACACGTGGTACATGTGAAATGAGTGTGAATTTGAGGGAGCCAGAAAAGACACACATACAGTAAATTGTGACACAACACCATTCCCTGACAGTAATTTTCAAGAACCCAAATATTTCACACCAGATGAATGTGGTGGATGAGTCTTCATTCCATGTGTCTGACTCAGCTACCAAAAAGACACAGTCAAAAACGTAAAAATATAATACTCCAAACAATACGAAATGTTAAAATAGAAAACCCCAAAAATATCATTCACATAATAGTTTAAAATATTTAAGCTTAAGCTGCCACAAAAGGAAGTTTAAGCTTGTGAAGCAGATATGCACAGGCAGTCAGAAATATTGCAAAGAGACCGGGCCCAGCACTGAGCCCTGGGGGAACCCCTGTGGGGAGGAAATGGATAAGGATGTTGGCCCATGCCATTACACTTAGAAGGAGGGGTGAGAGATGAGACAGGATTCGGACCAAAGTCAAACAAGAGAGCATTTTGCCAGATATACCTACATTGAAGAAAAGAGAGTTTAGGATTCAGTGGTTGACAGTATCAAAGGCTGCTGATAGGTCCAGCATGATAAGAACTGAAGACTGAGCTGCAGCTTTTGCTGCCTCAAGGGCTTCTAGATTTGTTTAGGATTATCCTTTCTACTGAACATGTAAAGATTACATTTACATTAATTTCATCAAAGTCCTGGGAAACAGAAAATAGCCTGTTTCACCAGACTACTCCTTTAACATAAAAAGAAGAACTCGGTTCTGCACTGCAACACACAAAGAGCAATCTGTCATTTTACAGGGGAACTCATCCACATCTGGCAGCTGACACTCTTAATCAGATCCTACTTTTATTCATCATCCACGAGCAGAAAGCGTAAAATCTAAATGAGGAAATGGGGAAAAAGCCTCATGGAGAAGAATAAGATTACGGAGAAAATTGGATGTAAATTGCTCAGTATGCTGAGTGTCACAAGGACAGGATTCATCAGTGTGTTGCTGTAGGGAGGAGCAGGAAGACAGAGGACCTGATGCTATCACTCAAGTTCCAGTTGATCAGTCAGCAGCAGAAAGTTACCTGATTAATATACTGCTATATCTATAGGTTTAAAAAAACGTTTATCATATGAAGTGGCTCAGTCTGAAGTTATCTTTCTTGGCTAATGCATCACATTGGTTTTTATATTGTTTTGAGAAGCACCAGTTTTCAAATGAAAAAAAAATTGATAAAATCCTGATTCAAACCTGTAATTCTGAGTGTAACGCAACAAGCTATAAACACAGCATTGTGTGAGTTCATTCAGCTTCGTTAGCAAACCGGTCACTCAAATGTAAGTCCTATCTTTACCCTCTTTTATCTGTGTAGTTGCATATTCCTCTGCAAGTTTCCAAACAGAGTATGTACTTTCAAATTTTCAACATAAGTTTGCTGCCTTTTTTTTGACAAATATGAGTCAAGACTGTGCAGTGTTTTTTTAGGTTGCTCACTGTTTTGGAAGGGGACACTGTATTAGTCAAAGACAGCTTGAGACATCTGAATTCAGTGCCGCTCATCACAGCTTCTGACATCCACACCAAAAACACCAAAGCACAATTTCACACTGGTTTATTTCTCTAAACAGGTCACACGGCTATAGAGGCCCATCGCCATCTTATGAATGACTGTGAACTTTAACTTCAGTCACAAATCGCATCGGGAAAAGCTCTGACACGACTCCACACCCTGTGGTAATGAGCGTTACATAAAGTACTACAACTCACTGCCGAGCTCTCGATTACAGCAAACTTTTTTTTTTTGAGTCACAAACTTTGAAACAATATAAGAATGTGGACAATTGCACGTTTTAGTGTGATGTGGGTGTGTGCGTGTTTATGTGTGTGTGTGAATCATAGTGCCATCTGACAGCACAAGCCAGTTACAAGTGCGTCTTTGAAATGTGAAATGAAAAGATTAAGAACTGTGTGAAATGATCATTGTTGGACAAAATCTCTCTGGAGAGGAACAGAGTGGCAGTTCACACATTGTGTTACTCCCAGTGGTGTGAGCATTACTAGTGTGGTTACTTCCCTGTGTAAAACCATAAAGACTCAATCTCTGTGTGGCTATCTCTCTTAAGAACCTCTCTACATGAATAAATGTTTGTTTGTGGAAAACGGAATAACCCTATATATATTTAATAAGAGGTTCAATAATTACTTATGAATTGTGCCTTTTCATTTATGACAACATATGGAATAAAAATGTGACTGTTGTAGCCTGCTGATATGATATGTCATGTCATATGTTTTACACAGGAACGGTGAGTAATGATGATCCCTGTCTACCTTCCATGTTCCTCTACACCTCTGCGGCTCAGCCAGTTATTCGGACCTATGGTTCCTGCTCTGTTTGCGTTGTTGGGATTTCATTATCATCCCCGCTTTCACACAGCAAGAATTTTTCATAAAGCTCACAAACGATTCAGAGTTGGAGCAGGGGAGGGCCACAGTGCGGTTTATGATATTTTCCCTTTAAAACATTAAGTAGAAAAGTCGCAACTTTTTACATTCGCGCAATGAATATACCAATGTCAAAAAGAGGGTTATCTGCATGAGAAGTGAAGAAAACAAGGATCTGTTTATAATAAACATGCACTTATCTATAGTGATCAATTTGTCTATTGGGATCACAGTAAGTGGTTTCCACTTAAGCACTCAGTCATGCAAAACATAATTAACAGCTATTAGCCTTATTCATTTTCACACACATGTTCTGCTGCTTTGCTGTCTGTGTTATCTCATTAGGGATTTCATTTCAAATCTGCAAAGCTAAAGGTTTTCCCATCTATCGCAGCAATTTAGTGCTAATTAGTGAATGTTAGCTTGCTATTACATTACACTAAGCTGGTGAACTTGGTTACACCTGCTTAACATGAGCATGATGGTATTGCTATTGTGAGGCATTGCGAGGATTTAACTCCAGACACCAACTTACATATTTACATATATATAATATATTCCTAATATTCAGAGTTTGTTGAAACATTTGCGACCATTTTGTAGCATGCAGTTAGTCTTTAGAAACACCCATCAGTGCAATGCAAGAGAGTCCTCCAGGGAGGATTCCTTGCAGAACTGTTGTAATACAATATATTATAGTCATAACCAATAAACTACTGAGTGTTTACAGCAAATATTATATTACATTCGTTATGCTGGTTTAATCTGCAGATTATTCAAGTATTCAAGGGACATTGTCATTTTATACTGAAAATAATTAATATAATATAACGTACAACTTCAAAAGTTTGTCAGTAATGACTTGTTTAATTAATAAATGAAAAATAATCATTAGTGACCCATGACTTGGTTATTTAATTTGTTTATGATATGTATAATGTGTAAAATGTACTATATATATATGTGTTTGTGATGTATATATGTGTGTGATTTATATATATATTTGTATAAATATTAAAAACTTACTTTTTAATTCAAGAACAAGTATTAAATTGTAGATGGAACTACCACAGACATCATGACATTTAAGATTACTGCTGTGTAATGGTCCTTACTCATAACGTTTAAAATGCCAAATTATACAGAATATGAAAATGAACAAGCCAGCTCGAAACCTACAATTAAGGAGGCAGGAGCCAAAATAAAGTTGGATGCATGGGAGAAATGTAACATCATGGTTGTAGTATTAACTTTGGGGGAAAAGCTTTGTGAGTGACAAATGATAACCTGCAGCAAGTGGAGCAATCTCCCCCCTGCGGCTGTCTCGCCGTCGTCCTCGCAGTCCTGCAAGAAGCTGTTCTTGTCCTCACAGAAAATCCTACAGCAAAGAGAATCACACCAGCTCGGCATTAGAGGGGAGAGCACTAAAACATTCCGGTCAGACTACGACACTGTGACACCGGCAGCCTCTTCATCAGAAAAGTTTTATTTAAGTGGTGCACTAAATGTCAACATCCACCTCCTATGAGTAATGACCACCCAGGCAGTGCATCTCGGCTCCACATCGACCTCATTAGACAGCACTAAGAAACCTCTCATGGGCAAAGGACAATACACACACCCAGCCACACACGGATAGACAAAGCCGGGACACACATCTGTCCACATAATACACAATACTGTCAGACAGCCTTCATTTTCTCTGGTGCTTTTTTGACCTTTAACTGCAGTAGTAATGTGGCTTTTAGAGAAGACAGCCAGGGCTGGAATCTCTACTTATCTAACTTTCTCCTCCTTTAATGAGACACACTGTTAAACTAACCTGCCATAAACTTCATATACAAATATATATAGATATCTGACATTACTTACCTGTATGCATAAATGTTATGAGTGGCACTAGCAATCTTCTTGTTTTCATACAGCTTTTCCAGGACCATTTTAACCTGCAATTCACAGAACAATAAATACAATAACGTTTCACAGTCACATGTTTCTTCATCCTTAGTGTGGATAAAAAAACTGCTGATTAAACAATTTTACCCAATGATCTAACTCAGCAGTGTTACTACGAAACTCGATGTAATGATGTGGTATGGGTAAAAAAAGAAGACTTCCGACATTGGTGCAAATTCGGATCAGGGGGCAGATCCAGGAACCTTTTTTACATATTCTTTGACATTGTGAGGTATTTTTCTGTTTTTGTTGATTTCACAGAGAATAGTTCATGGATCTTAATCAAATATGTCAGGAAGGTTTAGAAAAGTGATATTTATGAATGTTTGCAAATAAAATAAAGATCTCATTGTTGGGCCTTGGTAGAGATATGCGCTGTTTGAGTGCCTTTCTAGTTTAAAAAGGTTTTGACAGTTTAAAACTCTTTCCTCATTTGCCTTTCCAATCTTTTACTGTTGAGTCAGTTATTTTTTGTGCCACTACAAGAAGATTATTCAACTGAACATGTTGCATCTGTCACAGGTAGAGGAGAACCCGGAGAGAGCATACCTCTGCCAAGGCCCTAGTAGATTTGTCGGTTTATTTGAATCCATTCCAAACTGAATGAGTTATTCCTCGGCTCACTAATCTTACTAAAGAACTGGATGGTATTTTCCTCTTCAATCACCAGCCATGTACACACAGTTTTTAATGTCATGTATAAATTAAGGCCTTCCTTAAAGCTTGCTTCATTCACTCAATTAAAAGTGTTAATATCATGCAGTATATTCATGTATTCCACATTTAAAGTGTTCCTTTAAAGAAATACCTCACGACATTTTCCATGTTTTTGTGATCCAAATGAAGACATTATGAGTTACGACATTTAGTTACAGTGGTCAACCACAAACCAGTGACTGGTCTTAATGTTTTGGTGGACTGTTGTTGTCTTGCTCTCAATTATATCTGCATCAACTGAACACCTCCCGACGATTACAAGTCAAATATGTAAATCCTGGACTGGTCTCAGTTTCCTCACGTCATCTGCTCTGTTGTTAAGGACGACGATGAAAATACTGTTAACATTTTTGTGCAAATGGCACTTCACAGCAGGTGGAAGCTTTCAAGAAGAGCTGGTGTGTTAGCGGAGAGCCAGTGGGGGAATAGCGTGCAGGAAGCAGCCAGATGATGTTTCATTTTGGAAGATTGCAGAGGAAATTAACACATATGTATATATTTTATAATTCTCCTCTACAAGAGCCTCATCAAGGAATTTCAACTTCTACTTCATGTCTTAAGAATAATAAAGCAGAGTTTGAAACATTTATACACACTGTAAGAGCTGAATCTAGTTTTGCCCATGTCTACTCTATCAATTTAAAGCAATCTTTGTGGAATTTTAAGGTTAATTGGAGATTAAAATTTAACTAGAAGGGATATTTGTCACTATATGTCAGCCCTGCAGTACGCTGGCTTCCTGTCCAGGGTATACCCACATTTCACCCTATGTCAGCTGGGATTTGCTCTGGGCCCCACCCCCTGGGACCCCCGAAGGATAATTATGATGGAGAGATCAATGGATGGAAGGAAGAAAAGAAGGAAGAAGGAAGGAAGGAAGGAAGGAAGGATAGATGGTTGGATGAAAAGAAGGAAGGAAGGATGGATTGATGGATGGACTTTACCTGTCTGGGAGTAACCACAGGTGCTAAGTGCGGCTGGAAGGTGCTGCGTCGGTCTGTGATGGTATTTCCATGTTTTATTGGAGGAACATCTTCATCTAAATGATCAAATTTAAAATATCATACCTGAGCTCTGTTAAATTTAGATCACTGAGTCCAAATAATCTAAATGAGTTGTACCGTTTGCATGATCTAGGAAGAGATGTGCATTTTCTGTGTTCAGTTTGAGAGTCCTGAAGTCAGGTAGGTCTTCATCATCCACGTCCTCTTCAGCCGTCATGTTCACCCGCTCTGGTTGATCCACTGAAGGAGATCAAGTAAAAAAATGTCAAGTTGTTTTAAAGTAGTTTTTCTTTTGAATCCCCAACCTGGTGCCTGTTTTCCCTGAGTAGTCTGCAGGCCAGACAGCTTGTCATTAAAATAACTCCTACTGTGCAAATTATAACCAGATTACCATTTCATGACCTTAACACACAGTAAAGTGACTATGACTGTGTGGAAAAGGATGGAAATGTAATAGCTGCCGTCGCTACACCGTTTGGTGAAACACACAATATTCAAAATTCAGCATCATCAAGGTCTTAAGGTTTTCTGACAAAACTTTAAATGATATGGTCAACTTGTTAGGAGGAGGATGGCAAAGTGTTTAAGCTGTCATTTCCCTTGGCCACTAGGGGGCAATGTGATGGAGACCTAATATTATCATGTAGATGTTTTTAGACCCCCATGATAAGTTTGGTACAGATTTGACCAAGTAGGCCATTTATGGGGTACTTCCTGATTGGTTAAAAAACACTGAAATTCGCAGCCATGGACATGCCAGAAAATGTAAACAATTTTTTTACATTTTGCAATTCCTGAGGGCACTATGTGGTGAAAACTTCATGTATACATGCAATATAATGGACTGTCTCTTATAAATGTGATTTCAGAAATCTCAAACAACAGCTGGACACTTTGCTTCTAAACAAATGCTACTTAAACGGCAAATGGTACTGATGGGGAGAAATACTGATCAGTGACTCTGCTGTTTGGTGTTGTGGCAGCAGGCAGCAGGATTGTTTACAGTGTGTAAGTCGGACTACTGAGCCCACGTTTCTCTTTATACTGGATGTTACCCAGGGCAACAGAGCGGCACATTGATTTTTGTTCTTAAAGGTTTTTGGATAACAAGGGTATAATTCTTGGTAGTGATGGAGACCTGTCCTCCTCAATTGTTTTCAGCGCTTAACTTTCTCTGAATATTGTTTTTTCTGTCCAATCAGCTCAGTCTAGACTAGACAAGATCTGACTGGATAAAGATTCTCTCGTCGGCTGTGGATGCAGTTATTACTTTGCAGGTGAAGCAATACGATTAAGGCAAAGTGAGGAATCCATTGCAGATGTTAATTTAGCCCAAAATTGTACCTGTCAGGGGACAAAGTAATGGTGGTCTTGTATGCAGCCTGAAAGGAACAACGCACAGAGCTCTATGTGTGAAGGAAAATAACCCATCAAGATCTATTGTAAATAAACAGTGTTTATACCCCTGCTCAATCAAATTAAGGGGACAGGTACTGGTCACAGTATAACACAAAGTAAGGTAAACTTCAGGGAAACAATCTGTCCATTTAGGAAGCACAAGTTATTGTCAATCAATTTCACCTACTTTGGTGCAAATGAGAGTGACAACAGGTGCAATGGAGAGGCAAAAGAAAAACAACTGCCAAAAATACACTAGAATTGGCAGGTCGGCCCCTGGTGTCCTGTTTTCTTAAAGATGAGAGAAGGTCAAACTGAGCACAAGTGATCAGCCTGAAGTCTGGAGACGCTGTGAACCTTACGCTGCCTGAATAATCATCCAGCATGACTGATTTGGTTGTGGGTCAGGAATGGTCTGGGAAGGCATATGCTTGTATGGTCACACAGACCTCCATGTAATAGCTAACGGTACCCTGATAGCTGTTAGGTACTGGAATGAATGTCAGACCTTACACTGGTACAGTGGGCTCTGGGTTCCTCCTGGTGCAGGGCAATGCCTGGCTTCAGGTGGCCAGAGTGTATAGGCAGTTCCTGGATGATGAAAGCATTAATGCAATTGAATTGCCCACATACTCTCCTGAGCCAAATCCAATTGAGCACCTATGGGACATCATGTATCGTGTGTCCGGCGCCGCCAAGTACCAGACCGACTGTACGCTGGTACCCTGATCAGGTCTGGGAGGAGATCCCCCAGGAAACCATTTGCTGACTCATCAGGAGCTTGGCCAGACATTCCTGGGAGTGCATACAGGCACATGGAGGCCATACATACTACTGGGTCACATTATGAGTTTCCGTGCTGAAAGTCACACAAGTAAGATCAACCTGTGATTTCAATTGTTGTTGTTTTGAATCAAGCCATCAGTGGGTTGTAATTCTAATACTAAGATGACTCTTAGAATAAGAAATGACATGGTCATGAGAGAACTCAGAAGAGAACTCAGAAGAGAAGAGAACTCTAAGCTTTCCTTGATAAGGTAAATATAAATAGATAGGCCTATATTGTTTATGTAAACATGTATAGACAAAAGTTTTGGTTTTTGTGGGTGTTTCTTTCACATCAAACAAAAGTGACCCTTCATATTTAGTTGAATATATTTAGCCTCTCTGATGTTTTTTGTTTACTCCGGTTAACTCCTTCCTGTTTACTCCATTTCGTTTCTTTCTCTGTGAAATATGCATATTCCGCCTCATCGCTTCCAAAACACCACCTCTAATCTGAAAGGGAATAAGCTGTCAGACCCTCGCTGTTCCAAGGAGCTGCGACTCGTCATATGTATTATCACATGAATTGCAGCGAGAGGAGGATTCATATCTAACAACAATAGGGAGGAGAGCTCATAATTTTCAGTCTTGTTGTTCAAACGAGACCATGTGCCTCAATAGCAGATACTGCTGGGCTTGGATACAGAAAACCCAGACAGACCACCCACACCATCCACGGATCCGAGAAGACCTGATTCACGCTGAGATGAAGAATATTTACTGTGGGTGTCCTTTACTCTTTTTAAACTTTAAAAGATTCTGCCGCGGTACCAGAATGCATTACATAGATATCGATCTTAATAAGGACCAGTCACTCAAAGTCACAAACAGATGGGTTTTTAAAAAGTCCTTAAAGGACCTTGTGTTCATCTTTCCAGAGCTTAAAGCACATCAGATGGAAGAGCATCTTAGCAGAAGATGGAGTGCACAAGGATGGGAAGTAGATTCATCTGGGCAAGACTTTATCTAATAATTGACTAGACGATGAACAGTGATTTTTATCATAACCAAGTTGTAAACATGTATTGAAGTCATTGTGTAGTCTAGCACGTTGGAACGCACGCCACTGACAAGTCGCTAAACCCCGCCCCTGACCAAAGACTGTCAAAACACAGCTTAAGAACCATGACCCAATGAAGCTGGCCTATCAGGATTTAGATCTCTCCAAATCCTGTGTTACTGGCTATACTTTGCATTTACAAGAAGTGTGCTACAATAAACAAACTGGAAAAAATGCATAAAGAATCCATTCAAAAGTGTGTATGTGTGAATGTGTGTGTTTGTGTGTGCACACACCTGCACATTTATAAACAAGGTTATAAAAGTGCTTAGATCAATATCTATCAATATTATCATTATGCTGAGGTGTCCTTGGGCAAGATGCTGAACCCCAAATGGCCCTCTCTCATAGAGAAAAGGGCTGCACATAGATGCTCTGTATGAATGTGTGTGCGAATGGGCTCTATATAAATACAGACCATTTACATTTACCCTATCATAACACATCACATATATGTTGTGCGTTAGCAGCAGTCCCTTAGGGAGGCCTAAAGCATACATTTCATTTGTCATCACCTGTTTCAGAGCTCTTGGGTTTCTTCACCAAGAATTCTCTAATGTTCTCCACCCACAGGTAGAGGATGCTCTCCCCCACGTGCTCCCTGTTGAAAATTAAAACATCCATGTTCCATATTACACAGACTGAAGAAAGACGGCACCGCAATTAATAATGAAAAGCTTTTGTTGTGGCTAATATCACTCCACAGCACCTCCTCTTGAAGTCAGAAATTATGGGAAGCACTCACACATAAAGGTCTTCCAGGCTATTTGCCAATTTGGCCCTCTCAGGGCCTCGCAACCACGCCGCACTACAAAAGACCAGAACAAACAGAGGATTATTAAACAGGACAAGGAGTGGGTTGTTGAGTGGGATGTTGTTCTGTCAGTTGAGCAGATCAAGATTACGTTTCAAAGGCAAATTGACTTACTTGATCTGGTAGATGGGGGGTGCTGCGCTCGGATAATCAGGTGGGAGAATTATCTGATCAATAAGAAAAGTTCCATTAACTGGATTACAAATGAGCTACAAGGACTCACACTTGTGACTGTTAGGCAGGGTTTATTTCCACAACCTGCAAACATGCTGTCAGCTTTGGCTCCTCTAAGTCGTTGGATATTTTGATGCAAAATATTCTGGACGCCTCATCTATAACACACCATTCATCACCATATATGGACGACAGAGCCTCAACCTCCTCGATCTACATGGTCGGGAGAAAAAACACAGAATACACATCAATGTGAGTTATTAGACTTTGAATAGGAATGTCATTTCAGCATTTGTACCAAATTTTTTTTCACTTTCTTTAACATGGTGAGATAAACAATTATTTTATATATTTCATTCAATCAATCAATCAAATTGTATTTGTATAGCCCATATTCACAAATAACAGTTGTCTCATAGGGCTAATAGGGATATATGTGTTAAATTCCCAGGAAATAATGCAGAGATCCTTATTAAATATAGTAGTAGTAGCAGTAAAAGAGTGTTAATATCTATGGACAGGTGAAATTAATGATGTTTGCAGAAAATGTCTGTGTATACATGATTGATTATATCTGATTTCAATACATGTATATAAGTGGCCAATGAGAAGTATACACTCTTTGAGTCTCCATCTACTGTATATTTTCATTACAAAATAGCATGTTGATTTAATTGTTTTGTTCAAACAAAATGAGCAGAGACATTTCTAATTTCCTATAACTAAATGTATTAAAATTGATCAGAGCATTGAAGGCTCCTCTACTGTGCAAATTATATTTTTGCCTCCAAAGTGTGAGAAAAGTCTTTTGACACAAGTGTTGTGGAAAAAAAACCTGTCTTTAAAGACCAAAGGTTAATCACCTTTTAGGAAAATCTGATGCGATGACCTGAATGTTATGTCAGTACATGAGAGGGACAAGCTGTAGCTAAGAACTACAACAAATACTCAGTGTAGAAACACAGGTTAATTATGTCTGCGTGTGATGGTGTTGATCCCTTTCCATATTATATGACCTCTGCGAACCTGCACAGCATCACATGCATGTGTGATAATTATTCCAGGCAACTTGAGAGGGACCTGCAGGGTGTGTGTGTGTGTGTGTGTGTGTGTTAATGTGTGTACTCATTTTTGTTTCCTCTTTAGGATTTTTTCCATCATAAACACTGACCTTGTCCGGACCAAAGACTGGTCCTAATGAAGCAGAACATCATGTCTAAGGTCCTGGTTAGGGGTAAGATGTGGACTGTGGTGGTTAGGTTATGGTGAGGCTTAGGCATGAACCACATGGATCACAGCCAGTGTTACAGTCTGGCTGAGGATACTGGCACTGGTGAAGTGTTTGAGTCCAAAACACTTTTGGGGTTTCAGGGGTGAACAGTGTAGCAGTTGTTGACCTATCTTCAGAAGTAATAAAACAACAGAAAATAACATAACATGCCTCCACACTTCTCGTGTTGGTCATCAAATTGTCCACAAGCCTTGACATTAAAATTTGACTTGATACAAGGTCTTTTGCACGGTGTTATAACCCTAACAGTCCAACAGGAGTGCGAGCGGACGTTAGCCTTTTCGACGGTCCATGAATGCACCTTGTCAGAAGATATGAGGGGACATTTAGGCTAAAACATGATGTAAATGACACTGTTTCAAGTTGAATATGAATGTCGGAGCTTGTGGATTTTCTGTTGTTTTATTACGTCTGAAGGACTCACCACCAGTTTTATGGACTCAAACATACCTCCATCGGCATAGTGGTGAGTAGATAATGGTTTGGGTGAACTATCCCTTTAACTTTACTAAATTCACTGTATTTAAAATATTCCCACTCTTTCTTACTTTATATTGTCTATAACACTGCTCTTGCGGTCCTTCTCTTCCGACACTTGTTTTCATACCGTTGACCCTGTGTTATATTACAATTTCAAAATAAAACTTGAAACTTGAACTAAGATTAGTGATTAGACTTTGGTTAGGCTGTCCATATTTATGCACGTCAATGCAAGGCCCTTACAAGGACAGCTTTACAAACATCGTGTGTGTGTGTGATTCTCTTCATGATCTGTGCACAGTTGCTCATGCGTGTGCACTTTAATTAGAACATCACTCTGAATATCATACATATAGTGAACAGATCTATTAGTGCAGTTGATTTCAAAGCTGTTGAGCGTTTGTCAGTGAGCTGGAACATTAAAGGTCCAGTGTGTAAGATTTAGGTGAAATGGATCTATTGGCAGAAACTGAATATAAAATAATCCTAGAGAGGTTTTCACTAGTGTGTTTCATCCAAATTGTACAAATTGTTTTCTTTACCCTAGAATGAGCACTTTATATTTAAAGACTTTATATTTACATCGGGAGTGGGACCCATAGATATATATATATATATATATCTCTATGGTGGGACCTCTCTACAGAGGTCTCCATGTTCTTTACAGTAGCCCAGACTGGACAAACTAAACACCCTCTGAGTTTTTATGACAACTGAGGCTGGCACAGGTTGTCTACCTTGTTTGGAAGGGGAGGTAGAGGTGAGGGGTATTCAGCAGCTACATGCAACTTCACCACTAAATTATACACACTGGACCTTTAAATCTTTATTAACGTGTCAGCTGCTGCACATCTGGTGCCGCTGACAAAATCTGCTCTTTGCAGGACACATGAACACAACCTGTCAATGTGTTTCTAACTTTATCACAGAGGTTGTCAAAGTAAAGGCAGCTTACTTGAGACTGTAGATCTCCGGCATTCTCTGGATCTATGACGTCATCAGCCATTACTTAACATTAAGGGTATCAGCTGTTTAAAAATTAAGGCTCCGTGATAAACAGAGCAGATGAAACTTGGAGCACATGAGCTTCAGGGTGAAGTCCAGTCTCTCTGTGTTAAAACTGTAGCCTGCTTCCAGGGCGGAAGAGGAATGGCTGCGTGTAGGTTTTGACTTCCGGGTTCTGTGGGATTTTCATGCAACAAATTACTTTGGCACAAATTTTAACATCAAAATGAACAAATTCATCACCGGTTTTCAGGTTTATTTTAAAACTCCACGTAGTTTATATGAGTTAGTACGGATTGGATTCGATGAAAACCTTATTAGCGTTAGAAATAACTTTCTCGGCTTTTAATTTGAAAGGTACGGACGTTTTGCACAGGCCAGTTCCGTTCCGAGGAGATCAGCTGATGTTAGTGTAAACAGATCAGAGAGAGAGCGTATGAGTGTGTGGAGACTGAGACAGAGACAGCTGCAAGTGTTAGTTACACACGGTGCGTGTACATGTAGATGTGTGCGTGTGTGTGTGCGTGCGCGAGTGAGTGTGTGTGATGAGTCGTGTTCCAGCAGCAGGAAACAGCTCAGAGTCCCTGCGCCCATCATCACATGAGAGACAGCTCCTCTGGATTCCACCTCTCACACACACACAGAACTGGACGAGCTGAAGCAGTAAGTGTGTGTGTGTGTGTGTGTGTCTGTCTGTCAATCGATCATATCAGTCTGCTTCGTGTCACCAAGTTACCTCTGCTTTATGCAAAACCCTGTTTGTATTGAAACGCACGCAAAATACATACTAAACAATCATAGAGGGCTCATGCACATAAACAAAAACAATACAAATGTCAAAGGGGGGAAATATAACTAAACATACACACACACACACACACACACTAAGTTAATAGCAAATACTCATAGGTTCAGTGTGTATTGAAGTGATCTACACCGATAAAAATACTTACGATTACTTCCAACCAGACACCCTGGATCTCCTAAAGGAAGGAATCAAAAATAACAACAATCTGCACATGTCCTTATGAAACGTCCTTGCTTTACACAATGCATTCTCTGAAGTGATGATCATTAATAAACCATTCAAAACCAGGCTTGGGATTTCTCCATTTACTTAATAATAATAAATACCATATTCATCCATATGGATCATCTCAATAACCATGTCAGGAACAGTTCAATTTAGATTATCCAAATAAAAAAAAACTGAGGGGAATGTTGAAGTTCGGAATTTTGTTTACTTCGAGTCGTAACAAATCTCTATTATCCGGCCAAAATCTGTTACAAATGGGGCATGAATAAACCAACATGTTGATTTGCCTGTCACGTTACTTCTATGCAAAAACCTGTATTTACTACAAGATGAGTTTATATCGTACATGAACTCTTCTGCTGTGAGGAAATATTTGAGATGAGAATGTTGTTCCTGCTCATGTCTGCTCTGCATACTCTGGAAAGCAAATATTAAAGTCGAGGGTGGAAGAAGTATTATATTTTAGATTCTTTGCTGAAGTTCTCAAAGTATCAGCTGAAAAATATTCAGCAAAACAATGCCTGAGACTGATGTGTTATTATATCTGTTAATACAGCTGTCACTGTATATAGCATTTTATTGTTGCAGCTGTTTTATATATAGATAAATAGTTTATTCCAGTGTTTTCCAGCCGAGAGATAGGGCCCCTTCAGCTGGCTCAGTCTAAATCTGGGGGCTTATTGATGGGAGGGGTTTGAAAATATTTCTTCATCCAACATATTTTGTTTTATCTTTGAAATCTTTGTTTTCTTAATCTTAACTTTTTCTTGTTTTAATTGACTACTAAGTTAACAAGAAAACTACAAAACAATGAATTGATGAGAAAAATATTTTCCTTTAATGCTCTGTCAGTTAATTCATTTGATTGTTTCTAATACCGCTATACAAAGTTCATTATTGAAATAAATTGATCTATCACCCCTTATTATTTTATAACATAATAAGATAGCATGACTTAAATAAACCATTACATATGGTTATTAAAAGTGTCGGACATTTTGCGGCTGAAAATAAAACCATCAGAAATCAAGCGAGAGTCTAATAAGAAATGTGAGTAAACACTGTGATAAATGAATAAAAACTCATTTTTAATACTGACGATAGAAACATAAAAGAGAATGTTCCAAATATACTGAGTGTATAGAAACTGCATGTCTCAGGATTTCTAGATTTCTATCACCCAAGTGATCAGCAGAGAGACAGGTTGGGTAACTGTTAAAGTCACATGCTTTTCTACCCAACCTGTTTCTGAGTCCGTCTATGTGTTTCTTCTCAGAACAAAATGACGGTTTGTGAGTTTTCATGTCCTGTCATTTCCCCTCCCTAATGAGCACGTGATGAACTTTCATACTGCTTAAAGATGTCTTTCTCTCTTGTCTCTGCACGCCACAGTTTTGATTGCAAATACACCGCGTCATGTTGACTCATGCTGTATGAGGGGGAAAGGGAGGGAGGACCTGTTCCTCTTAGTCAGTTCTGGTGACTGTCATCTTTTATATGAACTCTCGTTTAAACGTTTCCTCTTTTCCTCACCATGTGACAAAAGAAACCCTTTTGATTCTTCCCTCATGTGTCCTACACAACAATGGATGATGATTTCTTAACAAGCTTTTCCAGACTGAACACCGGGGAAGGTTTTTAAAGTGGCACACCTCTGATTCGACACATCACTTCAGTTTGTTTATTGCACTTAAGCTGTGATGTATTGACTGAGAGAATAACCCTGATGATGTCATGGTGATGTGAGATCATCAGCATCACTTATGCTTGTGACTATACATCTTTAGCTGAAAGTCTGAGTTAGATACAACTAGGGTTGGAGTTTGAATGACATAGGTGTTTGCCAGACAGGGAGGTCTGATGAAAGACGTTAAACAGGTGCATTCTGGGAAATAACGGATACAGTGTGTCCTCTCTTTAGATTATCTCAGGATGCCCCTGCTGCTTCAATTTTGACAATTATTTTCCTTCTGATCTGAAGTGCCTAATACAATTCCAATTTTTTAACTGTGATATAATCTTTATAGATTTTGTAAAGTGTTTTTTCTTGTCATTGTGAAATAATAATATAAAGTGCTTAAATGTTTGAAAATTACTTTCCTGCTTCTAATAAACCCACAGACTCATCAACTTTCTCACCACTGAGCTCCATCTGATTAGTAAGAAAAGTAAACCCCAAATAGCTCCTATGTTTCTTCTCAGAGACTCTGAGTGTGGGTCTTGTGCACTGGATCTTTTTGGATTATTGCTGACTCATGAATCAGAAGCATCTTGTTGTACCATTGCCTGTCTCCTCTGCAGGGGTCCATGGAGGAGCTGGAGCCTGAGGAGCAGTTCCTGCGCTGTGCCCGTAATGGAGACTTGCTGGGGATTCAGAAGCTCTTCATGTCCACGATCATGGAGGAGACGCGGATCAACATCAACTGCAAAGGTACGTGTACCACCTGAGAATGATGCCGGTCACAGTCTGCTGGTATGATGCAGCATGTCGTGTTTTCTCAGGTAAGAGTAAGTCCAACCTGGGATGGACGCCTCTTCACCTGGCTTGTTACTTCGGACACAAAGATGTAGTGGAGGAACTGCTTAAGGTAGA
Organism: Platichthys flesus; assembly: GCF_949316205.1. Lineage (NCBI taxonomy): Eukaryota > Metazoa > Chordata > Actinopteri > Pleuronectiformes > Pleuronectidae > Platichthys > Platichthys flesus. The sequence goes on along the minus strand of NC_084953.1, from coordinate 19,541,040 downwards.
GACGTTGAGGTTTTTAAATCCTATCACATCATGCTGTAGGTTTTAAATCAATGCATGGCTAACAGGTGTGTTGCTACACTCTGCAGGCGGGGGCCGATGTTAACTTGCCCAATAATATCGGAGACACGCCACTGCACAAAGCCGCCTTCACAGGAAGAAAGGTATCTCAACGTGTTCTACTTGCATTCAGATTCTGAGTTTCCCTATAATCTTTGCATCTCTTTGTTGATAGTGAGATTTTGTGGATGCATGTATTTACTAATCATTTGAGCAAAACAATCAATCAATCATTCAATCAATCACGTATTGATCAGGAGGTTGTCATGCTGCTGCTGCACTATGATGCATGCGCTACTGTCATCAATGGGACAGCACAGATTCCCAAAGATGTCACCCAGAATGCAGAGATCCGAGGCATGTTGGAAGGTGAGAGAAGACGAGGGTTTTCTAAGATTTTTTTTTTTGTATAACGTATAAATTATGATGTTGTACTATTTCTCTTGTGCGCCTCGTGCTTGCACCGACACCAGCGGCTGAGCGAACAGAAGAGAGGAAACTGGAGGAGAAACTTTTGGATGCTGCACGAGAAGGAGACCTGACCACTCTAACTCAGCTGGTTAGTGCCAGACACCGACCTCGTCCAGACCTGGTTTTAACATCTGTCCTGAGGGATCCCATCACAAGTGGGCAGCATCCAGTTGAGGCCTGAACGCATCCAAATGCATCCTCAATTCATTCAGATGTGCTCTGAGAAGCATGTGGCCTCATTCTTTTCGTTGTATTAACATTATTGTGACCAGGGTCAAATATGAAGGACCAACATCCTTTGAGCTGCTTCAGTTTAAACATACATCTACACCTCAGTGTTCATAAGTTGAATTGTTTGCACGAACATATCAAATCTGAGTTTTTTTTCACAGCACAGCCCCTCCTGACTCTCTATATCTCCTCCTCTCTCTTACTCGCTCCCTCGTGCTAACACATAGCCACACACACACAGAAACGTTGTCATCTTACACATCTGTAAACTCATACTGGATAAAAACAACATCTTTTGGTCTTTGGAGCAGAAATGACGGATGTGATCATTTGCATAGACAGCGGGGGAAGCGAGATCTTTTGGTTCTTAAGTGGTCGCAGGAGACACATTTAATAAAGTGTGAACACATGAACTGAACGCTGGTCATTTGTGATCAGGTCTCTCAGGACGGATTGTAACACAAGGTCTGAACAGGGTCAGTGATTCCTGATCTAAAACTCCCAGAGATATGAAGCTATAATCTCAAACATGCACATTTATCTTTCATGTTCATCCAGTTATCAATTTGGGATCATTTCATGTGGTTTATGAGGTGAGGGAAAGCGGTTGTTTCTTTTGCCAAAATGACAGTTGTTTTCTTAAATATCTGTGCATTTTCAGAAGTGCTGACAATTGTGTGTGCTTAGTGTGTATGTGGGTAGTCCTGCCTTCTCCCACAGTCCAATACAAGACATGTAGCCCGGGCTAGTTGGAGACTCCAACGGAGGGATGGTCGGCCGGTCAGCTGGTTGGTCCTTAGTCGACTACGCCCTTTGAACACCAGTGACAACAGCACAATTGGCAATAAAACCTCATTAGGGAAAGCTCTTACAGGACGGCTCGCAAAATGAACAGTGGGGGTACAGTGTTGGAAAGACAGCTTGTGATCACAGTGTGAGAAATTGAAAAGTCGTGCTCAGTTCTTAAGCAGAGTAATAAATACCTGCAGGACACTTGGGTCCAGACAACACATCTGCTTTCTCTTTCCTGTGTGATCGTTGCAGCTCAGCAGGAAGAAGCCTCCGGACATCAACTGCACCGATCTGCTGGGTAACACGCCGCTGCACTGTGCAGCCTATCGAGGCCAGAGGCAGTGCGCCCTGAAGCTGCTCAAGAACGGAGCTGGGCCCACCACCAGGAACAAGAAAGGTAAGAGCCATCACTCAGAGTTGTCAGTTATGAATGACCCCTGTCTGTAAAGGATACGACTATATTTTTTCCATTCAAAGGAAAAGATTTTTTCTATTCTTCAGTGCTATGTAGCTTTCTTGTTGTACAAACATTATCAAAAGAAAACACATCAGTTAGCTGCACTGTTACACTGGGTGACCTGCTCTGCTATTACTATGACATAGAGACTTAATGTTTAGTCAATCACACATACATTCACCAGTGCATGGTCATCTACAGTATAAAATAGTCCCCAACCGATGCATTATATATTGATCCTTGAGGAATATAAGATAAATACTTTTTTTATCAGTGCAAGAAAAATGTACTAACAGTACTAACAGTGAGTATGTCAAAGGAACAAGCTTTTTTATATATGTCATCCCCAGCCTTTTAAATATTGTTCAATCAAGCAGCACTTTTCCCATATGTGATAAACCCCAGCATGTCTGGTATGTCCATAACTTGCAGGCCAGACAGTGTTTGACCTGGCCAGCGATACAGCAATGAAACAGGTCCTCAAGAGCAGTGTCCTTCGAGTAAGTGCTCAGCTGATAGTCGACTCCCTCAAATGACTCTGATTTTCTCTTTACCTTCCTTGTGTGTCTGCTTTGTGCGTTGCAGGGCATGACCCGCCATGTGAAGAAATACGAAGGACTCCTGTGGAAGGTAAGTCAGGCATCCAGGATCTGTAGAGGTTAATTAGAATAGACTATATAAACAAACCACTAAAAATCTGTCACTGCCAGTCTTAAAGATTTACTGTATGAAAAGATAATCTTTAAAACATGTAGTTAAACAACACATTAAACCCATCCTTGCCTGTTTTTTTTGAACATATCATACTATTATAAAATGTGTCTTATTTTGAAAGTCAATCATTGGGTTTGTAATTAGAATTATCACATGAAATACTAAACATAATGTGTATGTGAAAGTTGAGAGTAAAACTTTGTCCTCATACATGATGACATATAACAGTGGACGGATGTTATGAAGTCATAAAAATGAACGAATGGCCTGTAGAATTGTTAAACATGCTGCTTGTAGTGTTATATAACTACTATTAATAGTTATATAATAAGTAGTAATAGAAATAGATGGTAATAGTTAGAATTATCCCTAATGAAGCCATTATCAGAGTCATGACTGAAACCTGTGCATCTCCTAATATCATATATCAGAATATCTGCTGTTGAAGATTTAACTAAAAGCGAGTTATCTTAACAAAGTGGTGGCTTGTTAATGCAGGTTGCATGTACACCACACTCTTCAAATGATTGACAGAAGGAACACGTCATAGTTTAATTTACTGGGTATATGCAAGTCCAATGTCTTTGGTCTTTTATCTAACTTTGTGAGTCAGTTGTTTGTTGCTGTGAAGGTAGTCTACATTCAGCTTCACAAGGTTTCCTGCCGAAAACAGCTGCCTGCTGCGACACTGTGTTGAGAGTGATTCATAACTGATGAGTCAAAAGATGGAAAACTAAAACATTAAGCAAACAAAATCCTGAAACACTCAGAAGAAGTGAAGGGACCTGCAGTGTAGCAACCATATATAAGTAGACACGTTTTGAATGGAAGCATATTGATTATTAAAAACCAAAAATGAACTTATCCTGTATCCCGTTAGCAAGTGTTATTTAAAAGCATATTCCTCTGTGCCACAGAGCTCAGCTTTTGCTTAAAGACTATTAAAATGTTAAGTGAGCTACACTGTTACACTCGGGGACTTTCCCTCATTACAATGAAACACAGCCAGTTCATTTAGACTCATCCCACTCACTGTGTCCTGCGGAAATATCAGCGCAGTGAATCCACTGCTGAAAGTAGTCTCAGTTGTAATTACCACTTGCATGTTGACGTGCATGCTGTTTAACAGTCAGAAACAGCCAATTATAGCTGCTTCCAAATGACTTGACAAGGGAATTGGGGACCCCTAAAAATCGACTCCAATCTTACTTCCTGCTGAGCCAATCAGTGCAGATCTAGATCCAGCTTTATGTATGTGTCTGTGTGTGTCAACTTTCTATGTTTCGGTATTTTCAATGTTTCTAAAGCAGCGTGTGTAATTTGTGAACATAAACGTGTTTTCTCATGTTCCTGTGCTCTCAGCCACTGGTGAAATCAATAGTAGAAATCAGTGAAAATCAGTCAATGATTTTTCTCCTCTGTGTCCTCCTGCAGAGCTCCAGGTTTTTTGGCTGGCGCTCCTACTGGGTCGTCCTTCAGGACGGCGTTTTGTCCTGGTACTCGAAACAGTAGGTGTCATCTCTCCCCTTGTTTGTAATCCTTAAAAGAGGAAATTTCTCTGCAGTAGATAAATGGAGTGCTGTGCCCTTTTGTTTTGAACGGTGCAGGAGGTGACACATAAATGGGTTCACAATAAAAAGCTTTTCTCTTTTTATGCTCCTGTTGGAAATATGTCGTCTGTCAACGCAAAAAGTTTCCAGACGGCAAAAGAAAAGAACTCAGCTAAACAGCTCTTTTTACTCCTCTCATATAAAGGTCAGACGCAGCTTCTAACGTCAGAAGGCAAGGCTGTAAGGCCCTCACACACGCCCACTGTTTGGTGAGTCAGCAAATACAAACTGTATAATTCACCGTGTGGAAATTTGTGTTTTTGTTACTTTTCCACAATGATTTTTTTTTTCTGATCCTCATTAACAGATCAGAGACAAAGACAACTGCTTCTTTACCCTCAAGTGCTTCGATGACAGCGTGCATCACTTCAAGGTGTCGCCTAAAAACGACCCAGAGGCAACGAGAAAAGTACGTTTCTCTTCTGGCAGAAACCTCAATCTGTTACTCTTGTGGGTTGCTCTTATTATAATTTATTGATGGCTCAGAGATGTGAGAAAAGTAAAGACTCCAAAATCATTATGTAAACTTTCTTGAAGAAGATTCCATGTGTGAAGCAAAATCACTGCTCCGTGTAAACAAATACAATCAGGTTTCTATTCTTCACCGTGTCATCTAGCTCAATGACGAAGCATCGAATCAGCTGAAGCAACAGTTTGAAATCTCAAACAACACAAACATTTAAGAGTTAATGATAATAATGTCAAGAAAGTTAAGAGTCACTTTATCGTCCCTCAACATGGTGAAACGCAGACCTTTCACTATCATATTATATCAAGATGGATGACATGACTGCTTCCCATTACTGAAGTGTATCAATCACCACCTGGTGGCGGTTTATAGTAAAGTATATAAACCCTATCTCCGCCATGTTAGTGGATGGGACACGGACAACACTAAAAACCTCAAAGAACACGTCATATACATTTTTCTCAAAGGTTTCTGTTATTTTTTGTAGTTCTGATTACATAGATGTTTGTGCAAGTATTTTTTTCCATTAAGTTTGGTTTAAATGAGTTATTTGATGCTAACAAAATGCAATGAAACATCATGATTGAAAGCTGGGGCTGACTTGTGAACGGTCAAACATGTGGGTTGGCGGTAATCCAATATTGTAATAGCTCCCTCCTCTCAATAGATAATGTGGTTCCCAACGACTTTTGTTTTCAAAATTTGTTTGCTTCATTTCTGGATAGTGGGAGGGAGTGTAGATGCATTGTCCATGTTTATATGCAGTCTATGATTCAAATAGACAGCTCATGCTTAAGGTCGTTTCCAAAGAATTGCTAATAACCAAAGTTACTGTGACCACTGTAGAGATACCAGCAACAATTTGTAATCTGAGAAATCAGAATCTAGTTTTATATGACGTGAGAATCTTTATCCTAAATTTCCCAAAACCACTCTTTACGTTGCCAGGGTCACAGTCTTATTTATCACTTTATCACTTATGTGTTTAGTTTTCAGGAGAAAATGTGTAACTCTTTTCCAGGCCTGGCTGGATGCACTGGAGGAGCACTCGGCTTACAGCACCCACTACTGCTCCCAGGAGCAGGGCAGCGAGGAGGAGGAGGAGGACGAGCAAGTGATCTCACTCGGAGCGTTAACAGACTCACTACAGGTGGCTGCGACCAAAAGTCCATAATTAACATGTCATAACATCGAATAGCATGAAGTTCCATTGTCACTGAAATAGAACCTCCCCTCCCTCGATCCTCCCACCCTCCAATACTTTAGTTAATTTGCATATCTCCTCTCGTCTCTATAACCAGGCAGCAGAGAGCAGCCAGAAGAGGCTGGAGAAGGAGGTGGCAGCTTTCCTGTCCATGGTGAAAAATGAGGCGCTGGCAGAAAGTAAAACCGGATATTTCATAGTCAATTACATTTTCTTTTGCACACAGAAGCACACACTTTAATACTCTGCCCCATCTGTTTCTGTTCGAGGGTTTGCTGTGCTTGTGGTTTGTAGCTTCTCTGAGAGCATTGAACATACAACATGATATTGACATTTGCTTTAGTTTGCCTTGAAAATCTTTAATTTGTGTGTTTATCCCATTAGGCTTTCCACTTGCTGTTCTGCAGAAAATGCAAGAAATCTGTGAGTTGTCCAGTGAGACCAGTTCCAGTTTCAGCGTGTGTCTCAGCCTCTACTCCAGACAGGAAGGAGTAAGTGTCATTTTCCTGATGACAGATTTTTGTGAGGGAGTTTTCTGCATAGAGAATTGTGAGGCGTCTGGCTCCATCAAATTTTGTTCCGTCTCCCATTAAAATGTTATTAGAGGGGAATCTGCTTATAGTGATCATGTTTATCCAGGGCCAAATTTATCACTATAAGTTATTGATTGTTATAAGAGAATTGCGTGGCTTCTGTATACTAAGCAAGAAACTTGAGGGAAAGGTAATGCACGCACACACACACACAAAGATGCCGCTGCTCATTTCTCTCTCTTCCTCTCTCTCTCCTTGACATGCGACAGCCAAAAACACACAAACAGTGTCATCAGACACATGTAAATTCAGACTGGGTCAAAATTATTTGTAAATTTAGGCTGATTTCAGTTGGTAGTTAATGACTGGCAGAGGCAGTAAAACCTTATTTAGGGTCAAAAACGTGTATGAAGAGACCTAGGCAGATTTACTGGAGCTGTGCATGGCTCCCGTGGTTAACAGACATATTCACTTAAGGCAGGCGAATGCTTCTGCGTTTTTAGGGGCCCGCAAGCGCAAGAGCCCTTCCGGGCCCCTTGCATGCTCACGTGCGTCGCCCAATTTTTATAACTAGACAGCAAAGCTCTGCAAGCCTCCCGCAGCCCGCAAGGGATGTGATTGGTCTGCTAACTACATCCTTTCCGGAGTCGCATTTCCGGTTTCATGCCCCATAATACCGGCGGAAACAACGGAAGATTTAGGAGAACGAATATGGACCAAATAGAAGAGCGTTTGGCAGAAGAGATCCAAAAGTATGATGACTTGTATAACCCGTCACTGACTGGCGGATTTGTCCGCCAGAAAAAGGCTACGAGGAGCCGCAGTGGCTATGTAAATAAACAATCGACGAAGAAGAAAGAGGCGTCTTCAAGGTCGTCTTCGACAAAAAAAACGTTACTCCGCCTAGTGTTCTGGCGGGGAATTGCTTTGTAAGAGGCGCAACACATGAATGACAAAGAATCCTGCGACACAGCTGCCTGAAAAACCGGCAGTTGCAGAAGGATGCGCCGACCTTTAGACCCAAATATTAACTGATAGATTTGAGTGGTCAAAGGTCAATGTAAAGGTGGCCTCATTAATACACCGAAGTCACAGTGACCTCATATGAGGTAATTTTTGATATATTTGCAGGGTGGTAATTCTCGTTTAATTTGTTGTTCTGATCTTTTTAAATTATCAGCTCTAAGTCTTTTGCTGCAAACAGTGAAATGTAGGTAAAATGAGTTTTCAAGTTTAAAAATATGTGATTCAACTGAACTGACCTTTGACTGACTTTATAAATACTGTAATGAACAGGATCTGTAGTGTCTTTAACCCCCAGATTTATTTTCATATATTTGAAACAATAAGATGTAAAGAATAAAATGTGTTTTGTTAGAAAGCATCAGCACATTCACTGATGAAAGTGGTTCTTCTCAGTGCAGGGATGAAGCTGCAGTTCTTTGTGTGTGATTCAATGGATTTGATTGTAATTGATGGGCTCAGTGGATTATTACACACCTCCAGAAAAAGTTGACATTCATTTCCAGCTAATGTAAAACTTAATCTATGAAGCACTTATATATTGTTTACATGGTTATTCACCACTTGAATGGCTTTACATAATGAGATGCATTTCAATTTATGTGCTGATGTGTGTACATTTGTGAGTGGTTTTAAACTTAAAGTTCAAAGTTATTCATGGGTACTTGGAATTCTTTCAGGTGTTGTGTTGTGAAATTGCAGGACTTCTGTACTCTATATGTGTTTATGGAGGTAAACACCGCTGTGGCAGCAGGGTTTTACTACAATGGGCTCGAGCCCAGCAGCACTCTGACTCACTTACTGTCACATACTGAAACACAAAACATGCTCAATAGGAAAGAGAAAACTTGCCAAAACGCCTCTATTAAAATATAGGAAATGTTGCGTTATGATATTGACAATGTTGTGGTTTAGTAAATTTGTTTATTCATAGTAAATAGTGTTTATAAATGACATTAATGGACAGGAAAATAGAGAATCAAGATTTTCATTATAATGATGATCCAACTAAAAAGAATAGGAATTTCTTACAGCCATGTTAGCAGCTCTGTGGAGTCAGATCTTTATTTGGATACATACGAGTCAGTCTCGGCCGTTAAACATGTTTAATGATAATGTATTTTTTGAACATCAAAGAACTAAATAAAACCAAATTATAAGAAAACTGAATAAACATCAGTGTGATAAGAACCAACTAAACTGACTATCTTTAAGAACAAATTATTTAACATTTACTTTGATCATCATTTTCATCATAATCTTCATATCTTATCTCAATTTTTGAAGGCTGTTGCACAAAATTATTTTCCCAACACTAAAGATCTAAGAGTGAGACGGTCACTTTTCTGAACCAGATGTTTATCTTATCAGAATGAGAATTAGTCACTGTCTCCTCCCTGTTTAAACTGATCGGTGGTGCAGCTGCTGCCTTTGAAGCACCGTGGCGATTGAGTGCACCAATAAATTCGCACTTGAATTGCTGGATGTGTAAATCAAGGATTTCTGCCTGCCACAAGCTTGTCACTTTCTGCATCTAAAACTGGAAATTACCATATTATTATAGACTAGAGTAATACCAATACCACAGCCCGGTTTTGTCAAATCACTAGGTGTTAAAAAAAAAAATCCATCCCAGTGGATTATGTTAACACGGACCGACTCGTTTTCCCTTCACATTCTCACAACGCGGCCTCATCTCAGAAACAAGAGAGCTGAATTTTCTCGGGGATCTTTAGAGGAGACGACGCGGCTGGTGTGCACGGAGGCTGCCAGAAAGCCACTTGAGTGTTCGCGGTTTAACACAGTCCAGCGCTTTCAGAGTTTACACCTGGGCAGCCGCCTCAGACGCTCAGCTGCGGAGCCTTTTGAACTGAGATCCAGAGATGCACAGCACACGATAAAAGACACACAGAATCTCCGAGCTCGCTATGAATAGGCCGGGACTCAATGGGAATAACTCAAACTTATGCAGCATACATCTCAGTCTGCAGAAGATGCTCAGCAGTCTGAATTAAGCCGGGGGCACATTCTCTTTAACCCCTGTGAGTCACTTCTAGCTCCCGCAGTGCTGCTTTGCACTTCAGGACCCCCTGTGGAGAGGTCAAGCAGCAGGAAGTTCCTCTTCAAAGTACAGTTTAGTGCAACGATGGCCCCCCTCCTTTTGTGTCTTTGGAAGTCCAGAGCAAAACGCTGCCTCATTAATGTTCTTAAACTGATATTTTCACATCAAGGTGAATAATATTCTGACAGGTGCAGCGTAAAAATTAGCACATCTTCATATTATCAACATTGATGCCTCTTTTGTAATTAGAAGGTTTGCTTAATGGTTTATATCTGAGTCCATTACGTGTCATTCGATCCTCTTTCCTCCATGGGAATCATGTTCTCCGGCAGGCCATTTGAGATGTCAGAGTCATGGCAGCTGTACCCCATTACAGATAAACATGGCTTATCCCTCTCTGCTCCATCTCTGCCCCCCCCCCCTCTCTCTCTCTCTCTCTCTCTCTCCTTCTATCTCTGTCTGTGGGTCTGATAATGAGAGGACAGTGCAGACAGGAGGATCATGTGTATTTGCACACCCACTGCCACCGCAGCTCGTCCAAGTCAGCAATATTCGTATTCTGTTTTGAAAAAAAAAGTCGGAATATGAATTTAAATTGCATTAAATCAAGTTTGAAATGATAAAAAAAAAGTGAAAAGTTCAATGTGGTTTATGTTACTATGAGTAATTAGTTTATTTCTTTGTGTTACTGCGCGTGTGTGTGTCTGTATGTGTGTGTGCGTTTGTGTGTGGGGAGCTCAGGTGCGCAGTGTGAAATTGGAGCATGAGGTGGAGAAGAATAAGATCCTGTCTGAAGCGCTGCAGACTCTGGCCACGGAGCACCACGAACTTGAGCAATCCGTCGTCAACGGATCTTTGCCACGGAGTGCCCTCAGCGAGGATGAGTTCCACGACGCCGTGTCTGGTGAGTTGACAAGTGATCAAACGTACTCGGGGGGGATGGAGGAGATTCTGTGACAAGCCCCCGCTCACACTCACTGCTCTGTCATTCACCTGTAGGACACTGGAATACTTTTTCCCGCCGGGGAATGTCTTTGGTATGTTTTCCACTCGTGACGTAAGCTCCAGTGTTGTAACACTGTGTTGGAAAAAATCATTTCACATGAATGCTTTGTTTTTCGTTTTTGTGGTGATAAAACCTGCATGGTGTAAAAAAAAAAGTGCCTCACTGTTGCTCGAGGATTTTTTCTGAATGACTAGAAAACAGAAATGGTTGCACTTGCTGGACATGATGCTTGTGTTTTGTTCAAAACTCACTGGTAAAGACAAAAACTTGAATCTAATTCGCTACAAATTACACAATACTTTCTCTGGCAACTGCAGCAGATGTAAGGAAGGGAACATGAAGATGTAAAGGCTGAAACAAAACCAGGACAGTTACGTTAAATATGCAAAAATTAGTATCTAGTTGAAACAGCAATTCTCTATGTAGGATATTCATGAGGAGTCATAGTTTTATTCAGTCCTGTGTCAGCAGGTTTTAGCCTCTTTATCTCCTGCTGTTCCCTGTTTGAACATATACAGTATTTTGATCCAGCCAAATTCCCAATATATTAGTTTTCATTTGCATTTGTTCTGTTTATGTCAGAGAACACCACTGAACCAGTGAGTGAAACGCTTCCCTTTAAGACTCCATGTTAACCAGCAGTCACTTCCAAGATATCTTAGCTGCGGCTTCGCAGAGCTAAGATCCTGATGTTGTTACGAGTTTGTCTGACACACAACTCAAAGACAACAGCTCAGTTTTGTGATTTCAACCATATTTTCTTGTATGGTGGTCAAGCAAAAGATTATTTTATTACATTTTATCTTAATTTCCCATTTTGCACAGCGTCCATCTGAGTATCAAAATACCTCTGTGCAACTCACAGAACAGAGTAATAGAAAAGACGTAGTAGAAATACTGCAGATTCATTTTGAAACATAGCAGCCAATGACGGAACTTGTAACGCTTGGTTGGCTGACCATTGGTGGAACTTCAGGTAGTCACATGACATCCAGCTGACTGCTAGCGAAACAACATATTCCACTGACACTCCAAGAAGAAAATGGTGCCTTGAACATGTGATCACCAACTTTTTCAAACCTATTTCTAGAAGGTTAATACATACATGTCATGTTTGACATGTTTGTGTTGACACTGGTTTTACTAACATACTGTATAAGTTCCCCGCAGATAAAGCAATGTTCCCTCTTACAACAGGTAACTTTCTCTGAGATTCAGAAATTGTCTGCCCTCGCTTCCTTCTATGTCAAATTTCATTACATTTTGTTTTCTCACTGAATCACCTCTGTGTGTTCACCTCTGTCAGAATCAGACTCGGAGATCTCCCTGAGCGGCTTCGAGACGGTGGCCAGTCGTTCCTTTGACGAGGACGAAGAGGAGGACGAAGGCTCTGTCATGTTGAGCAGCCCGTGCGGCAGCCCCACCATCATGTTGCAGGAGGATCACCATAGCGACAAAGACGAGACTCAGCCCAATGGGATCACAAAGTACAGGTCAGATTTGCTGCATGTTTGCCAACACAGTTTCCTATGGACTGCTGAACCCCTTTGTTTTCATCTTCCTCTTATTAGAAGATCAACAAATGTCTGGTCATATTACACTGTTGTTGTTGTTGTCGGTGTTGTATATTTGTATTGCTGTTGTGTATATAATGGTGGTTTCAGGATGTTTTTTTTCCCAAACTGTTGTTCTGTTTTCTCACTGATCTTTTACATGCTCAGGTTTTTTCCATGTCACACTGTAAATAATTTAGAGTTAGGTAAGGTTAGAAACCTGGTAGAGGCAGGAGAAAAGTTGTATTGAAAGAGCGGAGCTGTGTGTTGGAGCTGTTAAATATTGATGAGGTCACAGTGTAATGCAGTAATCAGTCTGTAGTATGATCCAACTTTGGGAAATCCCTTCGGCAGATTTGGAGTGATATTGAATTTGAGCCACTATGTTGTTAGATGTGTCTTTTTACATTACAAATATGTTTTCTGTTAGCGTTTCTCAGAATATTAGAGTAAATCAAACCTTTAGATCAAAGTCTGAATCGGTCCCAGTCAGGTGATACCTGTGCTTTATGCAGATTTGTTCCAGTATCTACACACAAAACATGTTGATGACTTTCACTTTAATAAGAAATGTCACTTGAACCCATTATATGTTGGGAAAATTTAGTCTCATGAAAATTTGTTTTAAGAGCAGTAGCCCAGAGTCACTGTATTATAGAGGTAATACCCCAGTGTGTTAACGTGTGTGTTCTTTTAGGACCAGCTTACCTGCACCAATGTTTTCAAGAAATGACTTCAGCATTTGGAGTATTCTGAGGAACTGCATTGGAATGGTGAGAATCATGTTTTTATCTGTTGTTTATCTGTTGTTTATAGGCACAGAAATCGGTTTGCATCAGTTCAAAATCTGCTTTGTTTTTCGGGAATTAAGAAGATAATTTTACACAAAAGAGAAGAACTTTGAGAGTGTTGACGCAAACATGTCTTTGGCGATATTTGTGTCTCTAAGTAAAATAGATGACAAATATTATTAGATTGTTGGTTTTGTTCAGAAATAACTTTTAGCTCAAAACAGCCCATTGGGGCCACCAGTATGGCTACAGTGTTTGCAGTGTGTAGAGGTCCTGCAATTCCAGATTAGGTGTTAAAAGAGTTCAGGCACAGTAATCCTATTATGTTCATTAATCCTTTATGTTAATATTATATTTCCAAAGCTTTAGTTTTTTTCTTTTTACACCGGAGAAAAAAACAATAGATTCAACTCTACATTTACATTTACTCAGCCAGCAGAGGTTCAGCGTGATACAAATTATGGGTCTTTTGAAGTCCACAATTCCCTTGAGCCTTTTCAACATTCAGCATGAATATGACAATTTCAAAGGATTTCTTTGTGAAGGGACTTAATATTCCCTTTTTAGTGAAACTCTGTCACTCCGTTCCTCTGACGTGTATTTCAGGAACTCTCCAAGATCACAATGCCGGTGATTTTCAACGAGCCGCTCAGCTTTCTGCAGCGTCTGACAGAGTACATGGAGCACACGTACCTCATCCACCAGGCCAACGCCGCCTCAGACTCGATTGAGAGGATGAAGGTTGTCCACCCTGTGACATCCTGGAAATATCATGTGCAAAATCACTGTAATTGTGTTGAATCCACTTTGCTGGTGAGTTCATGAATATGAGGGTGTGTGTGATAGTGTGTTTCTCTGCTGTCGGCAGTGTGTGGCTTCCTTTGCAGTGTCCGCTGTGGCCTCCCAGTGGGAGCGGACAGGTAAACCTTTCAACCCCTTGCTGGGAGAAACGTATGAACTGGTCAGGTAAGAGGGATAATACAGCTCATGTTTCAGCACTAATTGTGAGGCTACTTATTATATAATAAAATACATACAATGAAATTATCAGATATAAAACTGTGGTCGTCTGTCTCCCTGATCTCCTAGAGAGGATCTGGGCTTCAGGCTCATTTCGGAGCAGGTCAGCCACCACCCACCGGTCAGTGCCTTCCACGCTGAGGGTCTGAAACAAGACTTTGTGTTTCATGGATCCATCTACCCCAAACTCAAGTTCTGGGGGAAGAGTGTGGAAGCTGAGCCCAGAGGGATCATCACGCTGGAGCTGCCCAAGTAAGAACATGTGGCTGAGTAAGAAAATACTGAGCTTCATCATTTAGCTTCTGTATATAGTATGTATGGATGTCTGTAGACTTAAGGCTTATTCTGAATGAATTTTGACCTTATTCTGTTTTAAAAACTACTAACTGAGTTTACAGCAGCAAAAAAGATATTTGAACAAGTGGGAGTTAAGTTGTTTTCTCTCTAGTCACAATGAAGCCTACACATGGACAAATCCTACATGTTGTGTTCACAACATCATTGTGGGTCAGCTGTGGATCGAGCAGTACGGGAACGTAGAGGTGATCAACCACAGGTACGGCAACGCAAATAAAATGTTTGTCTTGAATGGGGGCTATTGTCTTCTAAAGATCATACGTTTGGAATAAATTGCGAAAAAAGCTGGATGAGGCAGATACAAAAATTTTGAGGAAGTCAAGGTCGAGAACTGATCAGTGTTATGACTCAGCAGAAAGTGACAAATGTTGTAACAAGATCTTTTTGTCTCTATTCACCCAGAACTGGAGAAAGGTGCTTCTTGAATTTCAAACCATGTGGCCTTTTCGGCAAAGAACTGCACAAGGTTGAAGGATATATTGTGGATAAAAGGTAAAGTTTACTCTGATGCATCATGTTCAGAAATTCTTTTGTATAAAAACTACTAATTTTGATAATCACAGTGATATGTCAACCTTATTGACGTAACTTGTGCCCTGACTGAGCTTTGGTCAGATTTCACAACACACTGTACCACATTGGAACAAAAAAGAGGAAGCCATGAGAGACAGAAAAGACAAGTTCTCCAGAATACTATTGAAGGACTGACAGTTTGTGTCATACTGCTAATCTTTACTCAGTTGAGAAGGTTGACTTAGGTCACCATACTGAGATAATTTATAACTTCATAAGTGTGACATCAGAGTTCATTATATAAATAAAATCATTGATTAACAATATACACCCATTGAAATGTACTAGTTTCCATCAAACCATCTCAGGATGGACATTGGCTTCAGGGCAAAATGAAAACAACTCAGTTGGCTGAGGAACATAAAGCTCAGTAGAGCTCAAACCTCCACCAGGGCTCAACAGTACCCTTATTAAGCCACGTATAAATTCACTAAATCCCAGACTTTTATTTTGATCTGAAACCAATTTCACACACTCATAAATACCAGTGCCTTAAACATGTCAGATTTATATCGTCAATATCCATGAATTATTCTCTGAGAAAGGAAATTAAAAAAAAATAAAAAAATGTATGTATGTATGTTTTATATGTAGATGATTATGTTTTGTTTTACAAACCAACATATGAACAAACAGGGGTGAAAACATAACCTCCTTGGTTCAGGTAAAAACAGAGAGGAGCAGATGGTTCAGTCAATCAACAAGCGGTTTCTGCCACGACAGAGCCGATGACTCAACATGAATGACTGGACACAAGCAGCGTGCGTAACCACGAGAGGAAGACACAACATGGCAGTGACAGGGAGCCACGTAACAACAGCAGACGATGATTACAAGCAAAGAGAAAGAAAATCGTGTGTGTTCACTCGGCATGGGGTCTAAAATCACCCGAGCCTGTGAAGCGCGGCTTTTGAACTTCTACTTAAATGGGATTTTCAGAAACATAACCAGTGTGAAGCCACACATCAAAGTGCTCATTTCGATTTTTGGAGCTTTTAAATGCTTAGAAGTTTTTGTCCCTGTAATTTCTGAGGCTAAAGCCAACGGATTTTATTTTATCTAGTGTTTGTTCTCTGACGTGATTTTTCTGAATATGTATTTTTTTTTCATCACAGCAAAAAGAAGCTCTGTGCTCTCTATGGAAAATGGACAGAGTGTCTGTACGTTGTCGACCCGGCTGCCTTGAAAAATGACAAGAAGGGGGCGGAGGAGAAAAAAGGCAGCAAAGCGGTATAAACCAACTCTTCTTCATTATTATTGATTATTATTATGATTCATTGTGTGAGTAATGTAGTTGGATGACTTTGTTAATGGACAAAATGAAGGCCAATTGCTACATTGCTTTAATAAAAACAAAGGTACTTGCTGACATCCATATTTCACATCAGACTATCAATAAATATAAAGTATTGCACTGTAATAACTTAATTAATCAGTTAAAGAGCTTAAGTAATATGAAGACTTTTCAGGGCATCATTCATTCTGTTTGCAGGGTTGCAGTGAGGAGCAGGAGGAGACTCCTTCACATGCTACAGACACTGTGGAAGTGATTCCTGGCAGCCAGCTGCTGTGGAGAATCGCACCCAGACCAACTAACTCTGTCCAGGTCGGACTCAGTCACGTGCACAAATAATCATACATGATGGAATAATGAAAGTGTATTTCATTCGACTTGTCTAATCAAGTGCTTTACATGTAAATATTTAAAACATTACCCATTCAAACCAGTTCAAACTTTAAAATATAATTCTGTTAAACTTGTTTTTTGCAATGATTAATAATCTCCTCAGGAAAATAGGTTTATTGGGGCCCTGATTTCCAAGACCTGGTCACACTTATTTACCAATCTTAAACCATAAGCAAGTGATGGTTGGAAGATCTTAGATTATCCATATTACTACATATCATTTTAACATGCAGCATTTGATCTAATACCAGATGTACAGCTTTACGACCTTCGCCATGCAGCTGAATGAGCTGCGTAAGGAGATGGAGGGAGTCATTCCTCAGACAGACTGCAGGCTCAGACCGGACGTACGAGCCATGGAGAACGGTGACATCGGTAACAACTGTTGCTGGGACATAACATAAAATAATACTCTTACTGCAGTCTGAATATTATTATTATTATTTATAACACATAGATGTCGCCAGTGGGGAGAAGAAGAGGCTCGAGGAAAAACAGAGATCTGCTCGTAAAAGCAGATCTCAGTCTGACGAGGAGTGGAAAACAAGGTGAGTCTGAGAGAGGAAGATTATCAAACTTATAGCTTTCTGATAATGAAGCTACAAACAGGAGCTGGTTTACTAAGCTTGCAGTCAAAAACCATAAAAGGGTTAAATGTGTTGTCTAGCATTATTTTATTTTAACTCAAATTTCTTAAATATTTACAAAATAGATATATAGAATAATAGTGATCTTGAGAGGCAGATTATGTTCACTTATAACAACGTCAGGTTAAATTTTTCCCCTTTCTGTGCTAAGATATCCAGCAGCTGCTGGTATCTTAAATAAACATATGAGAGTGTTATCAATATCATTGTCTCACTCTCAGCAAGAAAACTGACATCTATATTTCTTACAAATGTCATATAAAAAGTCTAAATATTGTCTCTTCGGAACAAATAGTGTCAATGTTTTCAGCTCTGATTATCCTCTGTTTGAACTGCTGATCTCATCTGTTATTCATGAAATGTACTTTATCTACATTTTTGCACTGCAGCTGAATGTAGTTTCTGTCATTAGAGGAGAAATATTATGCAAATGTTTTCTTTCCTCTAGTGGGTTATAGGTATTTTGTGTATGTAAAAGGTCTGGTAAGTTACAAGGGCCAGAGTCAGTTATAATGGGAGCTTCCCAACACTGCCACGGAAACGCCTAAAACACCTAGTCAGAAGTGGGAATCTGGACATCGCAAAGTCCTGCATTTGCACTTCTTGTGGCTAGTCTGGCATGCCCACTATCAAAGCCAGATAAAAGATATGTCTCAGTTCAGTAGCTGCTTCCTTTGGAAGCTGCATTTGAATCCCTAGAGAAACAAAGGCTCAAAAAGGTGAATCCCTACTGGCCCAACTTTTCCCAGGATTTGTTGTGCTTCAGTTACTAACTGTTGTTCACAGAGGTACTGGCACCAGAAAACTCTCTATCTTGATATCCTTGGTATCACGCTTCAACTCGACTGAACAGCCAACGATACACATGTTAAAAAACAAAGAGGCATTCAAACTATCTCGTTGTGTCCAACTGCAGCTCTGTTGCTTGGCAACAGCAATAAGGGCGGAGGTGAGCTGGTGACACCAATCACAGAAATCCTCTTTAGATTAGACCATTTCACTTTGGCCTTCACTGTCTGCACGGCCCTCGAAGAAGGCGGGCTTCGTGGGCTGGGTAGGCCACATCCTCTGTAGGGGGCAGTCCCTGAATTGAGACACAGCAACAGCGACAACGGACAATTTCTACACAGGCTTGAAACAGCGGGCCAATCAGAGCACACTGGGCCCAGAGCCTTAAAGAGACGGGAGCTAAATCCAAGTGTTTCAGACAGCGACTGAAAAGAGGAGCTGCAGCATTGGACCGTGTGAGGACAGTGATGTGTTTTCTGAACATTAACCCAAGTTAAAATGATGAACCTGAATTTGAGCATATTGTGTCTCATTTAGTGCAGCATTTTATCATTGTTACATTCCTAATTGCTTTGAAAGGTTTAAGCGTAATCTCCATTTTCTCTCCACTTGTCTTGATATTCCGTTGCATCCTCTCTCTGATGATTCTAGGAGTCCTGCCCTGGGCCCAAGGTTAGAGCTCCTTGTTGTTTCACTGATGTGTCTGACATGTTTGAAGTGATTGTGTGTTTTTCCCAGGTCTTCTTCCTGTTCTCCTGCTTTCTGTTAAGATACAAAAGAGAATCACTGATTTTAGAGACTCACAGTTTGGAGACAGTTGTGATTCATCTGTTCTCCCCTCCACTAGCATGGCAGCTCCACTTACTGGCACTATATGGAATTACTCAAACACCAAAGGAGTCCTCCTCCTAAATAATTCCCCTCCCTGCTTTAATGCACTAGATATATAACAACCCAACAAATAATTTTAGTTAAAAGCAAACCTGCATGCCTGACCTCCCTCACTGTGTGTTATTTGTTGAATTATGGTTTTGTGGCTGCGGTCACTGAATGTCAGTGTTCTTCTGCTGTGTTTTCAGGTGGTTTCAACAAGGTCAAAACCCTCACATCAGCTCCCAGGACTGGCTCTTTTCTGGTGGATACTGGGACAGGAAATACAGCCAGCTCCCAGACATATACTAATGGTCCTTTCCTGCACACTGCACATTGTCCTCTGTACAGAGCAGCATTAACTGTTTTTAATGAAAAGAGCTATAATAACTACAAGTAATATGCAAACAATCTACTTAAACTGTGTGGCCTTAATCTGCTTTCTAATCGTGAAACTGCATTAAATGTCAATGATCAATATTTAGACTTTGTGAAAGGTAGGTTTGACAGTGTAGCATTTATATTTATACTGAGAGAAGATAATGGACTCACAGTGGAGAGGTGTTGACGCACACGTGTTTGCATATCAGCTGTCGTCTTTTAAAATGTTCAGACTCTAAATGTGAAACATATGTACATACGTCACACAAACCGTCAGTGACCTCATTCATATTTCCTCTCACAAGACCACTTACAGTTAATGTGATGTTAAAGGTGTCAGTCATCTCTCCTTATGTATTTTACCTTATCAAACAATTAGGTGTATAAAACATACTTAAGAAAAACTACAGTATAATTTCTATATCACTACTACACATGTATTATGACTTTAAGAATTGACTGGCACATGTTTCGGTTGTTTTTATCATTTTGTCCACTGAGGCCTTCAACTGTGATGCTCCATATACCTTTCACACATGAAAGAATTGACTTTTATAAAGAGGTCTATTATAATGTTTTGCTGTAATGTAAAATCTGTGTATCGTACAATCTGTCAGAGACTGAAACAAAGTTGGTTTGGGGTGATTAGGTCAAAAGATGAAAAATCATCAAACATCAGTAAATCATCCCAGTGTATTCATGTATGTTTTTACTTTTTATTGTTAGGTTTGACAGGAGCGCAGGACAAATTTCAGGAATCTGAAAATAAAGTGTGATCTGATCAAAAGCTTTCTGTAACAAGATTTATTTTTTTAAAGCTGAGCTCAGACCTGCATCCAGCTATTAACCTGGACACTATACAGACATGGTGTAATGAAGTGGAACACGTTGTCCCTCACTATTCAGTTTAAAAAAATGTGTAATGCAACAAGTGAAATAAATGTGTAGCGTATTGGAGAAAGCCCATGTGTATGTGCTAATGGAATTTAATCAATTACATCAACATTTTCATGCTTTCTAAGCAGTTAGAAGCAGCATGGGGCTTCTGATAAGGGAAAAATAATTAAATGATAATATTAATGAATAAAACAAATGCTCCAGCATTAAAGGGGCAGTTTACTTCTTAATATTTAGTAAAAGCAGTTTACCTTTGCTTTTTGCTTATAGAGAACAGCCTGAGGAAGCTACTACTGAATTTGCTTAGCACAAGAATTTTAGTGTCGGCTTAGTATTTGCAAATCCCATTGCCTAAGGATTAAGTGTTTTTAATCACTTGCAGTAACGGTAAGTGAAGAGTCAAGTGCTTTTTGTGGTGAAAAGGGAAAATTATGATAAAGAAACTAAATGACCATAAACAATGTCAAATAACCACAAAGATACTATCGTATATTTGATGCAGCCGAGAGGTCAATGATGTTGTAGAAGTTGTTGATGATGAAGGAAGGATTCCGAGGACCCAGTAGTTTCAGTGTAACAAGGTTTATTACAAGAAATTACAGGTCGGGACAGGCATCTAGATACCCGGAGACACACAGCCAATAGTGAAAGTCTGACGTGCTGGGGTCTTACACACATTATTATATAGGGAGGTTGGTTCCGCCTTTGACTTCAGGTAAATGACGTCCCCAAAGGGACTTTTGACTGAATAAGGGCCCGTTTCTGTGCCGAACATGAAGACACACAGGTCAAGCACATTCCTTCTTAACCCATCCATTAGCCGGTCACAGATAATTCCCTAATTCAAAGGTAATCCCAAGAAGTCAAAGTGCAAATGACACAAACACCTGGAGGACTCTCCGAGAATGTCTGAGAGTCCAGAAGTATATAAGC
This sequence comes from Platichthys flesus, assembly GCF_949316205.1. NCBI lineage: Eukaryota > Metazoa > Chordata > Actinopteri > Pleuronectiformes > Pleuronectidae > Platichthys > Platichthys flesus. The sequence goes on along the minus strand of NC_084953.1, from coordinate 19,519,913 downwards.
CTGTCTTTGTGTTTAAGACACGTCCCAACATGGTCTACTCTAACGAATATACACGACATAAACCCCCCTTCGAGACTATACAAAGTCTCGAAACAATCAAAAGAATAAAACATACAGGTATATGATCATGACAAAAATAACACATTGTCTACATTATAATTTAACAATAAAGCAACAGTTATGGAGTATAGGAGATAGAGTGAAAAACCTGTCAGGCAGCTATCTTTCCTTAAATATCCATCAAACAAACTAGACAGGAAAATTCTCTCACGACCCCTCTGCCCAGGCGGCCATACGTCATACTCCATGCTACTGAAATCAGAAATTTTAACAAATTTTGTAAATATTGTAAATTTTGTAAGGTAATTACTTTAAGCAAATACATATGAACTCTCAGCAAATAAAAACAAAATAATGTCCAAAGTCAGCCTGGTCATCCCATTGGAGCTTCCAATGGACCTTTCCCTGCCTAACACCACTATCCTTAAAGATCACGGAAAAGAAAACATCTGAGATCCCAGTATATTTACCTAATAACAGAAAATGTAATTTTCCAAGTAATTAACATTTCAAAGAATATAATTCATTTTTAATATCACTTCTACATCTACGGAGAAAACATAAAAATAAAGAACACTGCAGTTTCTCAGCAGCATTGACTCTCAGTTGTAGTGTTGATGACATGTTGAATCTGGATATTTATCTTTGTTCAGAGTCCTTCAGTCCATCCGTATTTTTCATCTTTGAAGTGTCTGAGTCCCTGAACATCAACCACCCTCTCAGTGATCTTTCCCCAATATCTTCTAGAATGAAAGAAAAGAAAACCAGTATCTTTGCACAGCAAAACAGATACAAATTAAAACATAAAATACAGATTAACATTCTATAAGTAAATGTGAAATTATAAGTCCCATTGTCCATTTCCCCCCTGGAAACACATCACTAATATAATAAGAAACTGCTCCTATTGGTCCTAATTTCTCGTGCAACCAAGCATTTGCAGAACGTCCAGCATTTTCCGGCTGGGTCATGTAGCCCCCTTTCTTATGAACTACTTTCTTCAGTATTCTCCTCCTCCATATTCTCTCCAGCTGTTACACTCACAGGCAAACTGTCCACAATCATAACATTCTTCTGAATGCTGTTCAAAATTCGGAACGAACCTTCCTCTCCAGTTCTGTGCTTGATCAAATGCTGACTCTTGGTAGGAGATGACTGGAACCACTGATGATGGCTGGAACGATTGGAGCTGAACCTGGTTCAGCTGTGATTGTAGTAGTGATTGTTCTAGTGGAGCCTGATTCTGTTTAACCAGAGCTTGCTTATTAATTTTCTTATTATCCACCAGTTGTATTTGATTGAGTTTTCTAAGAACATCCTTGTCATGTTCCTTCTGGTCATGTTCCTTTTTCCTGTACAGCACCACTTGATGGGCTATATGATCTGTATAAACACCTTTTTCCATGCTTCCCAGACCAACCACCTCTGCCAGTTTGCTCCTCACTGGCAGGGGCAACCCCTTCTGTATTTTGGCTCTCAAAATTGACTGTTCCATTTGATTCAAATCAGGGTAATTTCCTGTGACATTTCTCCACACTTGATGAGCTCTTGAAACATAGGCTCTCGGGTTTTCTTCCTGTCCCAGCGGTTCAATAAGAATGTTGTCAGGATGTACATTTGTCGGAAACGTCTCTTTCAGCGCTCTACACACTCGACCTCTATTTGCACAAAACAAATCTGAATCATTCACAGCAGTTCCCACATAGTGATTAAGTCCTGCTTTCTGTAGAATATCTCCCATAGCATGAACTCCAAGGAGATTAGCCAAGAGTCTCTTAATATCTCCCATTGCAAGTTGTTCTCCCACCGTAATCTCTTTCAACTTCGAAATCCAAGAATGTGCTCCATCTTGAAGAATCAGTAACTTCTCAATTATGTTTGACATATCTGTAGTCTGCCAAGGCCTATACTCCAAATTCTGCCCTCGGACGACAACTGGGAGCATTTTATTGAGTGTCAACTGTTTTCTTGAGCTCAAAGCATTTTTCATGCACAATAGTTGATAGCCTTCTTTCTGCAACTCCTCTACCTGGTTCTTCAGTGTTATTTGTCTTTCTGTTTGTCTGGTATTTTCTATGTCCCTATCTTTCTTATCGTTTGCAGCTTTGATCAATTTATGTCCCTCAATTTCAAACAACTGGAGAATGCCAAGCTCCACTTGTTTCTTTTCTCTGCGTCCCTTTTTGCCAATCTTTTGCGCTGCCTTGTATGTGGATACAAGTACTCGCATTATTCTGATTACATCTGGGTTCATAGTTCCCTCTACCGGCCATGGTCGTTCAATATTAGCCCAGCGTTCATGCCATTTTTCCGATATTTTTGCAATGTCTTTAACTAAAGGATTATTCTTCTGTACTACATCAACAGGAGTAATTACTTTTGGACTTTTAGTGTCCTTTTTCCCCATAGTAGCAGCTACCTTTTGCTCCCTTATTGTAAATTTGAAAAGTAATTGCTAAGATTTAAAGCTACTTAAAGCTTTTTAGATTACTCCTCCCCCCTTTTAGGAATTGATTAATCAACAAATCAATCAAGCACTCAACAGCTCAACAAATTAATCAATTCAATAATCATGTAGTAAAACCACTAATTTACTGCAGCCAATAGAAATGAAATTGACTTCCCAACTCCAAAGGAATCAAAAAGCTCATCAATGTAATATCACAACTCAAAATCTGCTTATAATGTTGACAAAAAGTTCCCATGCTCCCACAAGTGACTGACTGTCACCAAATGTGCTCCTAATTGCAACAAGACAACCACCTATTTTATCTCAGATCATCAAAAAGTAACAATAGTGTATCACCAACACAGCTCAGATCAGAATAAACCAAACACAAACAGTGAAACTCACATTTGCAACACTCAGCAGAGTTTAAACCAAATAATCCTATTCCATTAATTAATTAAATGCATTAACTGGTCAGTCCGTTGTCAATCCTCATATTTGACTGACTACAGCATGTAGCTTTTCATGTGCATGTAAGCAGATGAATGTGCTCTATCAATCTCCTATAATAGCTCATAAATGAAAGGCTAGGAACCTGGGCGTAACACTCGACAGCCAACTCTCCCTTACTGCCAACATTTCTGCAACAACACGGTCCTGTAGATTCATGCTGTACAACATCAGGAGAATACGCCCCCTTCTCACTCAGAAGGCGGTGCAGGTTCTGGTCCAGGCTTTGATCATCTCACGTCTAGATTACTGTAACTCGCTCCTGGCAGGTCTACCTGCTACTGCCATCCGACCTTTGCAGCTCATCCAGAATGCAGCAGCTCGACTGGTTTTTAACCAACCTAAATTCACTCACACTACTCCTCTCCTCCGCTCCCTTCACTGGTTACCAGTGGCTGCTCGCATCCGGTTCAAAACACTAGTACTTGCGTACCATGCTGTGAACGGATCCGGTCCAGTCTACATCCAGGACATGGTCAAACGTTACACCCCACCCCGTTCACTCCGCTCTGCTTCGGCCAATCAGCTCGTTGCTCCCTCACTGCGAGCTAAACAATCATCAAAAACACGACTGTTTTCCGTCCTGGCTCCTAAATGGTGGAATGAGCTCCCCATTGACATCCTGACATCAGAAAGTCTACACATCTTCCGCCGAAAACTAAAAACATACCTCTTCCAACTTTACCTTGAATAAATAAAAAAAAAAAAAAAAAAAACACTAACAACTTTTTGAAACTAACACTTTAGTAGCACTTAAATGGCACTTACTTATAGCACTTTGTAGTTTTGCTTTATTTGAAGAAATTGTATTTTCTTGATTCTTGTCGTCCTTGGTATGTACCCTCGGGTTTGAATGCACTTATTGTAAGTCGCTTTGGATAAAAGCGTCAGCTAAATGAAATGTAATGTAATGTAATGTAAAAAAGCAGGTTGAAATGGTTATCAGCAATAATAACTATACATGAGAACAAATACAAATATGTAAGATGCAGGTTTTTGTTAAAGAGTTTGTGTATAGACTCTACCCGCCTTGATCAAAGTGGAGATAGAAGCAGCACACGCAGTGGTCAGCAAGCCTCAGGCCGTGACCTGTAACGGCCAGCTGTATTTTCGGCTCTCCACCTCAATTCTCACCCATCGTAAGGGAAAGAAAAAGACAATGATTTAGTATCTTAACAGCCTTTTAACAACAACACAAGCGATTTAGTATGATTTGCACACATTTGCACCCTTTATTTGCCGGCATTTAGGTCAACAGACGTTTTTTTTTTTCCTTTAAACACCCATCATAATCTCATACCATGCATCATCAATGTATGATTTAGTTTATTTCGGTCTAATAATATCTTTAAAGTTCTCAATAGTTAATTATTTATTCACGGCTGTATTCAAAAACTCAACAGTCCTTTCGTAAACAAATATATATTAATGATTCTCCGTCTGTGCATTGCACATTTGTCACACCCAGTGAGGAAAAACAGATATGTTATTCTTATTTTATATCAGCCCATAGTGGAGATGTTAATACTCTTAATAAAAGCATATTTGCATTCTCTAGTCAATGCAAACAATCTGTTCACGTCATCACCTTAAAACAAAATTCTGACTATCTCTCCTATCAAAATTATCATTATCCAGCATTTAAAGCCAAAAATGTCAAATATAACCCAATTTGTTCCCAAAGTGAACCCTTAACTAAGTATTGTCGAATTTAATGAAAACCAAATAAAACAAGAAAGTTCAAACAGTGGAATATTTTGTTTAGAACTACAGACGTATCCAATGTAGGTGAATCAAACAAACAACTTTATTTCCTAATATTGTCTGCACAATTTCGCTTTCCCACAAACAAACAAAAAGAAACAAATTGTCCTTTTTTAGCTTTGTCTAAAAACCCCATTAAAGAATTGGTTTTAAAACACGTTGTGACTCTTTCCCTGTGTCTCACAGAAGGCTGTTATTACAATGAAAATCACCCTCACGTTTCTACACGCAGAGACACACAGACACACACACACACACACCAGAAAGGTGGGGGTTGTGACGACAAGGGAAGACAGACTAATGCAATGGTTCCCTGAAAGGGGCTATTTGCTTTCTCTAATACAGAGAACAAAATATCTGTCCTTATAAGTTATCAAATTTCCCGTTTGTAACCATAACGTATATATATTTAATCAATCATAAAACCTTTTGTTATTAACTTTAGATCACACAAACACCAGCTCCTGCTGCATTTCTTACAAAGCTGAAACACAGTGATGTCCACAGTCATCACACACACACCAGCACATGGAAAAAATGTGCATCAGTTGGAAGGAATCAAAGGTGTGGTTATATTAATTAAGTCCTCCTAAGAAGATTCATTATTTCATTACGTCTGTTTTATTAGAACAGCTCATAGTTTCAAGTCCCCTTAAATAGAGGCTCATTGTGATATTACAAGGCTCATATTTTATCAGTCCTTTCATATATTTATCTCAGTTATATTGATTCAATCCCTGACCGGGAGACAACAAAATATACACACAAACCACTGCTTGAGAGGGGGGGGCTGTTCCTGTTACACACAGCCCCACGACGCCCTGTACACAGACGCACACACTTTCTCTTAGCCAAGGCTCTCATTCACACCCCGAGCATGCTTTTTGCCGCTATTTCTCTCTACTTCTATTAAAATTTGTGCTACCTTTATGAGATGTAAATCATCCAATGAGAGGCTGCATCAGACACTGTTCGTCAACAAATGTCAGAGTGGGAACAGTCAATTGGATTTTTATTTTACAATCTCCAGTTATTAAACTGACCTGTGGTGAGGTTTTTACGGCCCATACTAACGCTCCTTCACTGAGGGCTTCCACTATCCAAATTTGCGGCTCTTACTATGATCATTTCCTTACTCTTATTTTTCTCTTATTACTCTTTCTCTTATCACTTTACACTTATTTATTAATTCAAATTCCCTGGATCCAGGTTTATCCCAATTTTTCTCTTTAACTCAATTTCTGGCTATGCCTTAGCCAATTGAAACGCAGTGATTAATACACACATGTCTTACCGTTAAAAAGTTGAGGTACCGTCTTTTATAATCTTGCACAATGTCATTTAACCACTTTATCATTACAATTAAGCTATTCTAAACTATGTCCTGTACCTTAAGTACTTTTCTTCCTTTTTTCACACTTATATCTGTTCTATATTACTCCCCCCTTTTTAATTGCGATGGCCACTTCGCAAATAAAATCCAATTTAGCACGGAGATTCACTTCAAACACCAACACATCAAGACATTTCCTTAAAAACAGGTTCTTTTTTAACGGTGCGACCTAGCAGCAGACACTGAACAGCCTAGTGAGAAATGCTCACCCTGGTTGAAGTGATCTGGAGATGCAGCAGGCCTCAAATCGTCTCAGTTCGTGACGTCAAGTTATATCGTATATTTGATGCAGCCGAGAGGTCAATGATGTTGTAGAAGTTGTTGATGATGAAGGAAGGATTCCGAGGACCCAGTAGTTTCAGTGTAACAAGGTTTATTACAAGAAATTACAGGTCGGGACAGGCATCTAGATACCCGGAGACACACAGCCAATAGTGAAAGTCTGACGTGCTGGGTTCTTACACACATTTATATAGGGAGGTTGGTTCCGCCTTTGACTTCAGGTAAATGACGTCCCCAAAGGGACTTTTGACTGAAATAAGGGCCCGTTTCTGTGTCCGAACATGAAGACACACAGGTCAAGCACATTCCTTCTTAACCCATCCATTAGCCGGTCACAGATAATTCCCTAATTCAAAGGTAATCCCAAGAAGTCAAAGTGCAAATGACACAAACACCTGGAGGACTCTCCGAGAATGTCTGAGAGTCCAGAAGTATATAAGCCTGTCTTTGTGTTTAAGACACGACCCAACATGGTCTACTCTAACGAATATACACGACAATACACAAAACTGTCCCAAGATCGAAAATCGATCAAGAAAGACACAAGGACATGAGAAAACAAGATGAACAAAGAGATGTGCAAAGCAATCACAACAAGATAAAAAGAAACACAAAGATACTGGGTGCTGAGGAGACAAGGTATTTAAACTATTTTGTTATTTGTGAAACCTATAATAAGGACAACCTAACAAGATGCTCCATATTCTTCATTGTGATGTAGGTGACAGGTGTATCTCCTGCTTTCCCCCCTTTAAAATGACACACAACTTTTTTCTCATAATGTTAAAGCATTTTTTCTCGCAAGAGTACAACTTTATTCTCAAAATGTCCGATTTTTTCCATTTAATGGTTTTCGGCAAAGCTTGTATGACTGTAATGACAGGAGGTCACATCCATAAATACTTTGATCATGTCATTAGTCTTTAGGGCACCGATCGATGTTCACAGGATCATACACCCTGGATTTTTCTCCGTATACAACAGGCTTTCCATTGATCTTCACATTTCGTAAGCAGCCCACAAATGGTGAGGACACGGGGACTCTGCTGTACTTTGTCGTCCCTGAACGGAGAAAAGAGAAGATTCTGGTCAGGGTGATACAATAACAGCTAATATTTGATGAGAGACATGCTGTGAGATGTTTGATGGATTTACCCCCAATGGAAAGTGAATCCAGTGTTGTTGAGTACGAGGTGGAGGTGATGGCGACGCCTTTCTCCTCAGACATGGAGTCCACCACTAGTTTGACAACTTCACGCTGTTTGGACACTGATGGACAATAACCCAATTTTAAATTTAGAGCCACTCAGATATGACCTGGTTTGTGTAATGTTGTCATCATGTGAAGTCGTACCTGTGACCATGTGGAACTCTCCATCACAGAAACTTTCAGTAGGAGTCACAGAGACACTGACAGCTCCGTTTTCATCATTCACTCTGACCCCCACCTGGTAATAGACTGCAGTCAGTCAATGTGGTCATTCAATGCAGTTTTGTTTTTCATCACTGCCTGATCAACTGCTATTATACATTCTAAGAGTGGAGGCTTTACCTTGTTGTTCATTAAGAACACATTGAAGCTGGCCTCGTCACTTTGAGCGTAGAAAAGAAGACCTGTCGGGTATTGAGGACGCATCTCGAAGGACAACACAAAGTGGAAGCCAACATTGAAGTAATTTTCTAAAACAGAAATATAACTTTTTAGATGTGGGTGTTTGATGTAAATTGCAATGAATCAGTATCTATTAAACACTACAAACCTAAGACAATGTGCCCACCGCCAAAGTACGTCCCCGTTTCCATTGGCCCATCGAAGCAGGGTAATGTTTTATGTCTCTCCCCGGGTTCTCCAACCGCAACATCATTCATTTTGAAATCCTGTATACAGCCAGTAACACTGTTCATGGGAATGTTGTGTCCCTGTGGGCGTAGAGGACATGGACGTGTGTAAGTACAGGTGGGAGAATGTGTGATCAAACAGCTGCTGAGGTTTGATACAGACTTTTGTGGTTCTTCCTTTCAGATCCCCTCCCAGGTACACAGGGTTGTGCAGGTCCAAAGACGATCCCTCATTGTTCGGTAGGCGACCATCGACCACACGGACTCCATCAACCAGCAGATGGAAGGTGCTCTTCTCCACACTGAACTCAACCTTCACGCACACAGACACGCACAAATAATCTGTCACACAGGTGAAGTGACTCAGAAAAAGTTGTGAAACATCAAATAAGGTCAGGTATTACTCTTTGTTCAATGAATTTTAAATCTTTAAAGGGTTCCCATATCCTAGAGAAGCTACCTTTATGTTCAGTCTTGATCAAACAAAACGAGTTATAGCAACTTCCTTATAAGTTTGAGAAATGGATATAGCTGTGGGTTTTTTACTGTCTCTGACATAAACTTCCAACACTTGCATAGCCAGTCACCACTACAGCAGTAGCCCTGTGGCTTCTGATCAGGGAACAATAATTCAATTATAATATAAATGATTAAAACAAATGCTCCAGCATTAAAAGGGAGGTTTACTAATTAATATTTAGTAAATGCAGTTTACCTTGGTTTTTTCCCACTGCATCAGGATTAAGTGTTTTTAATCACTTGCAGTAACAGTAAGTGAATAGTCAAGTGCTTTTGTCATCTTGTGGTGAAAAGAGAAGCAAGTGTAGCTGTTGTTTTCGTAGTGAAGTGAAGTGCAGACACTAAGTGGATCATTGTTTGAACATGATCTCTTTGTTCTCATCTCTGTACAGCATGGACGGCCCATATTGTTCAAATTTTACAGATCTTTAAAATAGAAAGAAACACACACAAAAAAAATCTAAAATGATGACAGAGAATTGATATTAACACCACAAAAGATGCCAAGTTGTTCTACCTTGTAAATAAAGCAGTAAGTTAACTAATTGCTTGTTTTTCTGACCAATCTGGTGCAGGTAAGGTCAGAAAAATATCATAAGTGGATTATTATGTAACCCAGCCAGACACAACAATATTAGACGATATCGTAATAATATCAACTCTGTTCCGTTCTTCCTTTACAAAATAGGGAAGTTTACACTGCTGCGAAACAAGCTGAACTCACACCACTCTGCATTACGTTCGCCAAATGTATTGTGCTTTCATATTAAATAAATGTATTACCTTCACCCCTGTCTTTTTGTTTGTTTGTGAGTTTGCTTGTTTGATTGGATGCAAGATTGCACACAAACTAATCATTCAAATCCTTCAAATTGGTGTTAGGGTTTAAGGCTCCTGGTGGAAGGAATGTGGTACGAGTCAGGGAAGAACCTTTTTTTGTCACTTTATTTAACATTCCGAGATTTTACATTTTCACTGATTTCTCTGGCAATAATTATTGAATCGTGCTGAAAAAAATGCATATTTATGGGAGCTCTATAAGTGCATGCAAAGTAGGGAAGATTGAATTTAAGAGCTTTTGGCGGAGGTATGCACTCTACTGAGTCCCATTCTAGTCTAGAAATGTTAAATAATCATCTGGAGACAGAATGTTATTAACGTCTAGTTTCTTAGTAACTGTTACTAAGGGGGGAGGGGCTAGCGAAAGGTCAGTTACTCTGTGCCAGCTCCCGTCGTTGCTCTTCTGCTTGTGTTGGATGATTCTGTTTTGACCCAGTGACATCTTGATCTTGCCGTTGGCCATGTACAGAGCCAGCAGCGGCACCACTCCTCTCCCTGCCACGTGAAGGATCAGACCTTTGGATGATTTGGTCTTCATATCAAGAGAGAAGTGAGGCCTGAGACACAAGTGGAGCACAACAGTGGGGTGTCGCTCTCTTTACTGTTCATGTGAATGAATAGATGGATGATTTCATGAAACCCTAGCGAACAGTACCTGTGGTTAAGGTCCTGTTGTGGCAGAGTGTAACTTAGCCAGCTGTGATCATCATAGAGCTGGTGTTCACCACGCTGTGCACCTTGGTGGAAACACTGGCTGCCTGCAGGAGCCTGAATCTGACAGGAAGTGGAAAAATAATAACCTGCATCACCATCATGTACTGAGAGTTACATTGGTGTGGTGCTGTAAAAATGGTGCCTTGTTTTGCTCACAGGTTTGTATATCTCGTGCTTCTTCAGAACTGTTGCTGGTAAATGCTCTGGATTTGGTGATCTATGGAGACTGCACCAGCCAAGGGCGCTATCTCCCATGTGTGAAAATGAGCTTAGATCCACTGGTATAAAGCTCTGCTCAGGCCTGCGTCAAATTACAGATTTTTTATAAATCATTACCCAAAGGGGAATTCTGGTACTTGTCAACCCTGGGCCCTATTTTTTATAAATGTTTGCGTATACATAAATGGTCCAGTCCAGTAGATCACCCCAACTGGTGGCAGAGGATGTGACAGTCCACGTAATGTTCACCAAACAGTATTTTAATCGGTGGAAGCTGATTGTGGTAGCTGATTGCTCACTTTATTAGTGCTTTGGAACAATATATCGGCAGTACCTCTCACTCAGGCAGGTCACACGGCCCCGAACAACGACAGAAGCCACAGCGATAACCAAACTGTCTTCACTTCCTCCCAGCTTTTGTATTCCATATGTCAGCAGCTTATACTAACTACAGTGCATGCACTCTCCTTATAGGTCAAGAGCAAAAAGGGCTTGAAAGGACATTACTACATACTAAAGCTGAAAGAGGAACAGTAAAATAATTGTCTAATATAGAAACTGTACTAATTCCCTTGCAACTGGGTAGTGTAGCATGCAGTTCTAATATCACAGGTTTATAATGTTGAGGTTGGACATTTCTTGGACTGTCACAGTTGCCCCATCAGATTGCATTGCAGCCGCTGCAGCGTATCTGCTTCCAAAGTTGATCTACTCGATTTGTTCCAAAAGTGTTTGTGGGTATCATTCATTTAGACGTTCACATTTATAAACTTAGAGCCCAGATAGAAAATTACCGGAATTCTCCTCCATTGCTGTCATAAGACAAAATGACACCACACAGCATAACAGCTATATAACAACCGTACCATTAAAACATTGGTAAAAGATTTATAATGTGTCCAAACCTCCTGGTGTAAAGATTAGCAATGCAGACTTTGAATTTCTTTCCTTGTGAGTTTTTATCCACTGGCCTGACGTGGTGTGGTCGCCCCTGAGTCACATTTACATTATCGATGCTGAGCTCCAACCTGAGAAAATCATGACAACTTCGGTAATGTGCTTTTTTATTTATTTAAATGAAGTAAAGGTACAACTGTTAACAAACGGAGGACACAACTTACCTTGTGGGTCTGCTCACTGCGGACAAGTAGTGCCAGATTCCATCACTGTATCTTTCATCAGACATCAGTGTGTGATTATTGCTGGTAAATATTACATAGCCATCATCCAGGGACAGCTGAAGGTCCTGGGCAGAGGACGAGGCCTGTAGAAGATGAGAGAAGGCTAATAGAGTCATGTTGATCAGTTGATCCTCATCTAAATATGACACTTGTGGGGAGAGCTGACCTGAGAGCTGCTCCGGAGAAGAGCAGCATGTCTGTGTGTGGTCCTGAAGCCCAGAGAGACCCTGACAGGCTGCTCGTCCCACACAGCCAGGGAATCCATGGACAGAGCTGAGTTCATTGTCGCTGCACGGACACCCTGCACGAGCCAGAAACACACATATTACATTCATATGTCTAAATGCTGGTCACTTAAGTCCACGGTAAGTTTCGTTGATATTACTGGGGAAAACATATTAGCATGCTGATTGAGGATTGTTCATCTGTTTATCTAGCCTCTTTCTATTCATTTATCTATCAATTGTAAATCATTTTTAAAGACGATTCCAATTGGCAAACTATTTATGTCTCTAGCATTGCTTTAGTGTTTTTTTACAAGCTTTTTCCTCATCTTATTCTAAAGAACAATGCCACGTGCACTATCTCATGTGTGGAGACATTTCACCCCAGCCAATGTAGAAGGAAAGGCTGTGTACATTTGCAAATACGATGCAAAGACCTATGTCAAGAATGACAAAGATGCAGAAGCATATGGGCAAGTGCCCAAAGTTTCCTCAGGGCTCAAATCAGCCTATGACAAAACAAAATGTCTATATTTATGTCTGTATAAGACAAGGTAAATACAGTTAGTTAAATTACCCAACATTTCCAGTTTATCCCGCTAATTCCCGCTAATTCCCATGGAAAGTTTCCAACTTTGAATATTCCCGGAACTTTGCAACCCTATTCCCACTTCAAGATTCTTTTTTTCAATACTGATCTTGATTCTGTGATAGAGGTATTATTTAAAGGAGATGTTTTTTCAGTTTTTCTTAACCCTTTTGTCTTTTTCATCTGTTTTTTGTGAATGTAACAGTTCTGCAAAGTTAAAAAGCGGAAAGACTGCAGTGAAAGGAGCTAGTTAGTCCAGCTGATACTTCTGGGTTACCACAAACACACGCCTAGATGCTAGTCTGGCTCGCCCCCTAACAAAACCAGGTGAAGTGAGAGCGGGCCAATATTTCCTACACACACTCAAAGCGGTTGGTCAATCAGCACAGAGCAGACTCGGCAGGAACGTCTTAAAGGAAAGGGAGCTAGTGTTTCAGATGGAGGCTGAAAAGAGGAGTTGCAGCACTGAACAGGATTAAAAAAATTATATGTTTTCTTAACATTAGAGCACCTAAGCCTTTTCAAATGGTATAACAAATTACAATTTTCAACCTGAATATGAACATAATATGTCTCCTTTAAGACAATGTTCAGTCAAATGCATTCAGCCGTGTATGGTGATCATCGCTTTTTGTCAGATTACCAGTAGTGAGACTGGACATCCATCGGTGACACCCATCGTCCTGTTGGACTCGACAATGTCACCGTCTGCTGTCAGGTGATCCACACATCCTCTCAGTGGTGGAGCTGTGATGTTGTGCCTGAAATCCAAATACAAAGGACAGAACCCAGTGTAAAGGGCTAATCTGATGAGCTGAAGCTGTAAACACTGCATGTACAGAATCTGTTGTGTTACCTCAGCCTGAGCTGTGCTGGTAGACCCCCGACATAATAAGTCATGTAGTTTGTACGAATGTGATCCGTGGAGATCTGCTGTCGTCCGTAGTGCACAATAAATCGTTCTGCGGCAGTGATTGTAAAGAGTTGGTCCTGTGACAAGAGACATGTCTCTAAGTAGAGCAGTTTATACATAGAACGAATACATGCATTCAGAAAGTTTGCTTTGCTTAGTGTTCATTCCAGTGAGTAACTATTTTTAGATCCTCTTACAAAGAGAGACACTTTTTCAGCGCTCTGAGCTCTGAGCTGTTGACCTGCTTGTTGTCCTTGAAGCACCAGGAAGCCTCTCTCCGCAAACACACAGAAGAAAGACTCCTGCAACATAAAACACAAGATCATTCTTTTTATAGACACTGAGCGTTGGAGCTGTGCAGCTGCAAATCTGTCAAATTCCATCATAGAGATCATACTTCATTTCCAATGTAGAATAACAAGGCGTCTGTCTCTCTGCTGTTTGTGTGAAACCTGAACAACCTTCTCTTCTTCTTTCCCGGCTCCTTCATGAACGCCATGCGGTAACCTGTTCCGTCATAGTAGTCTGACACCTCCGACTGTGGAATCCTATACCAATCAAAAATTACTTTACTCGTCATTGCGACTTCAACCACAAACCTCTATAAACACAGTACATTTTTAAACCTTACTTAATATGAGGCTGCTTTGCCTCCATGTTGGCTGCATGTTTGTAGTTGAACAGAGAGACAGGATGATCGTTGATGTAGGAGAGTTTCATGGCTCCTCTGTATCTGGAGTAACGCAGCTGCAGTGGAGGCTGGAGGAGTCAGAGCAACAGGGACTGAACATTTCAACATGGCACTTCAATGAGAGTGATTTCATGACTCTGGATATTTTTCTGTTAACGGTGATTGATCAGTTTTTTGGTTCATTTGTCAAAACTCAAATCTGGACCATTGCTCACAGGTATTTCAGTCTCATTATTATCCCACTGAACTGTTTTCTCAAAAAGGTCAATGAGGGATTTCTGTTTTCAACTTCAACAGTGCTCCAGTAGCAATTATGTGCTTATCACATCAATAAGTGCAGGTACATAGTCATCATTATTTGATACTAAATCTAAATTAAAGGAGAGAATAATCTCATTCAGACGTACCAGGTCAAATATATGACTATGTCTGTTAAAAATTATGAAACACTAAGCCAAAGTATAAAATGATGACATACTTGATCCAATCCTGATATTTATTAAATAAAAATGATATACTGTACTAACCTAAATTGTATTTTAAAACAAGTTAACATGAAGTGATGTCAATATATCATAACTTAAAGTTGCCTGTTTCAGAATTTCAATCTAGTGGGGAAAAAATATGTAATTATTGTTAAAAAATAAGACTAATGCTGTCAAAATTATGAGATAGTGAGTCAGAATGTTCATACTTATTTCTTTCTAGAAAGAGGCTTCCCATGTTGAAGGCTCTTTGGTTCAATGAGTGCACAGGCTTGTTTACCATGTTTATTTTTTATATGAGATTTTCCAGTTCCTACTGGTTGTCAGTCCAGTTCGATAAGGCCTTATGATTGTCCTTCTTCTGTTTCTGCCTGTGTAAGAAGTCAATCCATGCAGACATAATGAATTAACAGCTGTTTTATTACCGTAAAGTCGTCAGGATATCCACCCACGTAGAAAGCCACACTGTCTGGGTCCATGTTGAGGACACCACTCATCGTGTTTGGAAGGTTATGATAAGGAGCAAGGCTGACGGGCTTCTCTGATGTAAAGTTCTTTATGATGTTGACTTCAGCGTCTTGGTAAGCTCTGCAGGGAGAAAACCACAGAACTGATCACATGTCGAGGAAACTGAAGTGTGAGTTACTTTCCTCTCTTTATAAAGGCCCTTCACGTACCTGTAGAAGATAATCTGGTCAAATTCTGACGCGTTCATATTGGTGGTTGATGTTATTTTGTGCTTGGTTTCCACCTCGTGGACGACTCCACCCAACTTATAGACACAAATTAACATGTTGTTTCTGATCGCCATCCCAATGTAGTCTCCAGAGGCCTGTAGATAAAATGAAACAAATAAAGATATAGACACTCTTCATAAGATCCAGACTTCCTGTGAAACACAAGGAGACACACTCACGTTCTTGTTGCCTAAGTAGAGAACAAAGAGGTTGACATCTCTTTGTTTGTCCTGTCGTTGCTTTCGTCTGCGCTCGGGCTTGGAGGGATTGGTTTGATGATGATTGAGAAGCAGGTCAACTGCTGTAAATGGTTTTATGTCTTCAAGGTTTCTCGGAGGATGAAGCTCAACGTGGCCTTTTCCATTAAAGGTCGTGGCAATGGAGAGCTGTAAGAAGATCCATGTAAATATGAATGTATAACGAGAATAAATGCACAAAATATTATGTTTGTTTTTTGTACAGAGAAGAGTCAAAAGACACTTTAAAGCTCCAAAGAGCTGATGGAAAAGCATCAGGTGATATTTGCCATCAGTTCATATGAGTGATAATATTCACATACTTAGTTATTTGTTCCTTTGTCAATGTAAACAAATATTGATTAATGATTATAGTCTCTTTGAATCAAAGCTGAGGTAAGAACATCAGATTCAAGGGGAAACCTCACCCTGTTAACAAAGTTTCTTGTCTCCTTTATCACGTCCTTGATTTTCAATATGCTTTCTGTAATGTTGCCACTTGGAGGCGATTTCCTTTTGAGAGCCTCAACTTGTCTGAGGTTATTCGTCAACACAGGGAGGGTGATTTTCAATTTTTTCAGTGAAAGAGAGAGAAAATAAACCAAACTAATAATATAATTAAAAGGAAAAGGTGCCTGTTAGATTCTAATAACAGATTTTTAATGATAAATACTCACATGATTGTTCTACATCAACTTTCATATTGTCCGTATTGACACTGTTGCTGCTCAGAGTTATTCTTTCTACCTCCTGGCTGATGTTCCTCAGTCTCTCAGTTAAATTTCTGACTGTGGAATCGCACTCAGAGGACGCTGTTTTCGCCGAGTCTATCAGGAGTTTGGTGTCATCTGAAATTTAAAACACCATGATGATCTGCTGTGCTGCAGGTGCAGTGAATAATCTGCTCATTTCAAATGATCCACTGACCTCCTCTAATTGATTTAAGGTCATCAGTGACGGCTGAGATACTCCTTCTCAGTGATCTTCTTTTCTCCTTTTGTTTCCTGACACGGTCTCTACCTGAGCTCACTGGAAGTGAAAGCTCTGTCCAAAAGAAATTAAACAGCATTTGTTTTTTGTGCTTTCAAATGAATATAACTCCTGTGACTTGTGACAAATTATGCTTTTTACTCACTTTTCAGGTCACTCTGTGAGTAGTAGACTTCTGTTTGTAAATTGTTTGAAGAATTTTTGAATCCTTCTGCCCTATCGACCAGACTTGCCTCCTTCGCATCCTAGTTTACAGTAAGAGAGTCATATTAATATAAATTTCAATGAACATTATACAACTAAACATTTAATTAAACACATCATGCAGGATGAATAACAACAGAGTTACCTTTAAAGCCTCATCAGCAGCCTCTCTGGACAGATTTGCTGCTATTTCTGCCATTGGTGTGGTCTTTATGATGCCGATAAAACCTCCTTCACTCAGCACTCCGAGCGGTTCATTGCTGTTAGTAGCATTTTGAAGCACTCTGCAATGTCTTATAATACATAATTTCAACATAAACACATTTTCTTCATGTTAATTATATCTACGCTCCTTTTTTTCTACCTTTTTAAACTCACTGTTGAAGTTCTGCTACCTCTCTGTTAAGCTGCTCTGCTTGTTCCTCGGCCTCGTTGACAATATCCACTTTGGTCTTAATTTGGAAGATGTTAAACTTCTTGACAAGTTCCCTCCTGGCACCATCCAGTTGACCTGCATGGTTCTCAAATTCCTGCAATTTGCACAATAAATTCAGTTTCTACAGTGAAAAAAACTAAAAAATTGTCTTCTTGAATCATGGTGTTAAAGCATGGCAGCTTACTTTTTTTATTTCCTCAAGCAATAAGAAGACGTCTGTGATATTTTTCAGCAAATCTTTGGTCGTTTCAGTCACAGGAAGCAGTGAGTTCTGCTCTCTTTCCGACTGAGATGAAAGACAAAATGATGATTAGAGACAGGACATACAAGACTACAGGACGTTATTGTGTACATCTGAAATAAATGCTACTGCCATCGAGCGTTGCGTTTCACCTGCAGATGTTGTAGCGTAGTGTGACTCCTCAGGTTCAGGCTCCGCGTCCTGTTGACTCCGTCCTCTGCCTCTGACAGCAGCTCAGCCAGTTCCCTCAGAGACGAGGCGGAGACCATCAGAGAGTCTGACGTCCGACTCAGTGCAGGAGTTGTGAAGTTGTCGTAGATTAAGTTCAACACTAAGGTGAACAAACAGATTTTGGGACATATAATGGTTGGATATCGCCCAATTCTGATAAGATGGAGAAGAGATTGTGCTCCTCTTCCTTTAAGATACATTTATTTATTTATTTGTCCCAAAGACATGCGCAGACATGCACAGGCACACTCATGCAGGTAGGGAAATTTAACCTCTGCTTTTAACCAATCTGGTGAAGGACACACAGAGCAGTGATCAGCCATGTACGGCGCACAGGGGGCAGATGTTGGGGGAGTAAGGTGCCTTGCTAAGGGGCACTAGACAGGGGCACTAGACAGGACAGAGAGATTTTTGGACAGATCAATCCAGGTTCGTCTTTTTGTTGTTTCTCCGTGGAGTCGAACCAGAGACGAACCAGAGACATTTTCTGCCCATATTCCAAGTTTCTGCCACTAGTCAACCGCCTTTGGTTGTATCCTTACACAAATAGTTTGACATTTCAGAAAAATAGTCTTAATGGTTTTCTTGCTGAAAGTTTGATGCTTAGTTTAGCATGAAAAGTGCAGAAGCTAAGACAATGCACCTATAAGTACCTTTACAGTTCGCTATTTAGTAATGAATTTTCTTCTCATTCCAGAGTCTCCTCTTATTGCCCTGCAGCAACCTCAGAGTTGTTACATGGTGCTGTTTCATAGTGTAGCCTGCACCTCTTAGCTTCTTCAGGATTTCCAACCCAAGCTTTAAAGAGGTCATTGCAACCGGCCAAGAAATAGTCAAGGGCCTTAAGTTGTTCGCTATCCCTCGACTTCTTGTCTTTATGCTAAGCTAGGCTAAACTGTTGCTAGCTGTAGCTTCAAATTCACCATGTGTGATATGATTCTCATCCTCCAACATTTTTCCCTAATAATTTCATACAGATCTTGACCTTTAAATGAAACTAGCTGGAAATCTTAATCTCTGGAATTTTTTCTTAAAGGTTACTTCAGGCTGCTGGTTAGTTGTGTTTCAGTCTAAAGACCATATAGAACGACTTTCTCATCGGTGCAACTCATGTGCTTTTCTCTGTAACTCTCCTTTTTAAAGCACAAAGAAAAGTGTATATGCAGCCAAAGGATTTTCTTTCAAATGGTGGCTGGAATAAAATGATGAAGTGATTAACCAATCAGAATAGTTAGGAGCTGCAAACCCCATCCCAGCAGCTCCTGTACTTTAGGCAATCAGAGCCTTCTCTCTGGGGTAAAAAAGGAAAATTACCAGTACTTTAATTTAGACCCTGACTAAGTTTCTCCAAAGGTCTGTAGTTCCTGGGGAAAGTAAGTTCAATGGAAACCATTATGAAAAACAAAGCATGTACTTGTTTTAGGGTTTCCAGCTTAAAGAGTTGCAGAATATACAGGAACTGTTCAGAGTGGGCTGACCTCTGTATAGCGCCCTCTACTTTACATCATGGTGAAGATGAGTCGAGTGAAGGCAGACGTATTACACAAGTCTGTTTGAAAATGTCCCTGACACCAGTGGAGCATGAATTTTTGGCACAAACACCAGTCTGAGCCACCTCTGCACCATTTCAACAAATGAACTATACACAATTTCACTGCATTTGAACATCAGCGGAAAATCATTAGTGAGATCATGTTTTACGTTTGTGTGCCTCCTCCTGCTCCCCGGCGGCGCTGCAGCCGCTCTGTCTCATTTCCTGCATGATGCGCTGAGCATCCACCGTCGTCCTGACTTTGTCGTTCTCAGAGAGAGTGATGGATCCTCCGGGCTTCACCTCAGACAGCAATTTTATCAAATCTGACAAACCACAAAAACACAGATAACGGTGTTGATGATACATCACAGTGCAGAGGATTACTTTGACATAACCAATAATTCAGTTTCCTGAATAAGTCCCACAAAGATCCGACTGAATGACATCTTCATATTTAGGTGATGTACCTTGTAATTCTGTGAGGAGAGATTCAGCTTCAGGGAGAAGATCATCGTCCTTCAACTTGGTTTGATTCACATTCTTCAAAACCTTTTCCAGATCAGATTCAGGTTGAAGAATCAGAAAGTCAATGATAGATTATAATGTTTCCAGATCATTTTCACTCTGCATCAAAAATAAGTTTTATGAGTTGTATTGTTTGTCGCTGAGATCTCTCTGACATGCGATGTTATCAGTTCATAAAAAAACCTCTGGCAGTATTCAAACAATAGTTTTAATTCACAATTACCAAAGTCTAACTCCTGGTAGAGTTTCAATCTGTTTAACTGAGGAAAATTTACTTCATGCACCTTGTCAACCAGTTGACTCAAGTCGTCACCGACAACATTCACATCTGTTTCCAGCTGTTCAGCATCTGGTTCCAGGTGTCTCACAGCAGTGTAGGACCTCCCAAACTGAATCTGGAAAAAACAGAGCAGAAATACTCAACATGGATTGTGTGACTAAATAGGTGTTTTAAAGATTGCCAATGGTTGCGTGTACGAGTACCTTGGTTTCAGTAATGTTAGTCTCCAGGTTGTTCAGCATTGAGTGTGAACCAGAGACAGGACTGTTGTTCTTCAGCTGATGCTCCAGCCAAGTCAGTCCATCGGCCATTTTCTCCAGGTCGGCCAATAAAGAATAAGTGCAACTATCACAGTCTGTCGGTAAATAAGAATATTCTTAATTTAGTTTGTTTTGAGTGATTTTCTTTACAACTTCCCTGTGGAATTGATCACAGCAGCTGGGACCAGATGTTGTGTGTTGTATCAAAAGAATAGGATTTAGAAATATCCTTGACCAGTTGTAATGTATTTATTTATAATGTCTTCTATGGCTCTTATCAAAAATAAAAACAATATCTTAGTAGTTGCATTATGGGAAATGAAGGATCCACTGTTTTTGAGTTGGATCCAGACTTGGGAGTGAAACTCAAGATATCTCAGCCGGTAACTTCAATTTGACACTTTCATCTCATGAGCTCCCTGACCTTAATATAACATCAAATCCAGTGTATCCCTTTTAAACATAATAACTATATTTCTATTTGTAAATAAAAATGTATATTAACCTGCATTTGGAGGAAAACAAAGGTTGATGCCATCCCCTCTGTTGCATGGCTTGCAACTACTTCCAGGCACCAATGGATTGCCGTAGTAACCATGTGCACATCTTAAAGAGAGGAAAAACAAGAAGGAAAATAATCTGCATTTTTTTACTTTTAGAGGCAGACCTACATATTAAAATAATGTATTGCAGTGGACAGTAGGGGTTAGGATGCAGGTTTTGTCGCACCAAGGATCATAATGTTGAATTATAAACAGCGTTTGTGTTTGGTGGACCAGCAGACTAACCTCTCACATCTGGATCCACGGTAACCAGGTTTACACAAGCAGTCGACCACACCCGATCCAATGTCCAGACAGGCCAACGCAAAGCTAAGACAGGATAAATAAGATGTCCATATTGATCCAGTAAAAACAATCAGCTGAGGTTTGAGTTGATGAAGGTAATAAAAAGAGACTGACTTGTTCCGTGTAAAGGGACATGGACAGACACGGCAGGTCCTGTGGGATGGGTTTCCATAGTAACCCTCTTTACACCTTTCACAGCGGGCCCCAGTGGTGTTGGACTGACAGTTCTGGAGGTGCGTTAGATGAAACACAACTTGAGCAACATGCGTTGGCAATGTGCCTGCAACTCCCACAACAAGGGTACTGTAAATTTAGATTAGTCACAGCGTGTGTGTGCTTGCCAGCGTGCGTGAGTTTGTGCGTGCGTATGTTTGTGTGTCTGTGTGTGTGTGTGTATGTGTGTGTGTGTGTGTGTGTGTGTGTGTGTGTGTGTGTGTGAACACCTACCACACAGTTTCCTGTAGTCTCATCACACTCTTTGGAGAGTCCGCTGCAGCTGCATGCCACACACTGACCCCTGTTGGGCCCGGTCCATTCTCTGTAGAAGCCAGGGCCGCACTTCTGTACGGACACAGAGAGCTGAACAGTCAACAGTGTGAGGACAGTTAACACAAGACCTCACCTGCACTCACTTGGTCTGCAGAAAACAGGGTGAGGCATGGAGATGGAGAGAAACACATGTGGACACACTGAAGTGCATGTGTGTGTTTGTTGGAAATAGGCATATTTATGGCCACTTTGTACCTTGGATGGTTTGGACATGTAAGGTTTAGCTTAGCTGTAAAAACATTTTTATACCTAGGATACAATAAATAGCATATCTGATGGTGAGTGGTGTTTTCTAAAGATGACTGAGAAGCTGTATACTCTCTCAGCAGATAACAAAATGAGTCTGAATGAGTTTTTGACCTTGTATTGCACCACAGCATGCACCCAGTTGTCTTACTGAGAAGAAGTAGAAAACCTGTTAAAACCACCATGATCAACAAAGACTTGTTTTACCTCAGTAATAGCTCCTGCTGTTTGGTTGCCGAAGAAAGGAGCGCAGAATTTTCTTGTGCCCTGTGTCCTCTGAAGGCCGGGAGTGCGTCTGTCATGCCGACACTTTGCTTGTTTCTGAGCCGAGGGATGAACCGGAGCAAAGCAAAGCAAAACCAAGCACACTGCACCACAACGTACAGATCTTTGCCAATGCATTGTTGTGTGTATCCAGTGATCCATGTGAGTCTAACACGGTCTGTCTCTTAAAAGTCCTCCTCCTTCTCTTCTAGTAAACTCTGCCGCAGCTGCACCTTGGAGCTTTTTATGTGAGATGCATGAAGAGAAGTTGGACTGTGCGAAACATAGAGTGTGAATGACTGTATTCACACAGGCAGGTTCAAAGTTCGCCGAGGTGTGGTTGCACTGACATTAAGCAGCAGTGAACTGGTTGAACAATAAAGCGCTGACAGGCAACAGATTAAAGTGGTTATCACTTTATTGTCAGTCCATGAGTTAAAACATTCCAGTTCATCCAGTAAATAACAGATAGAAAATACAGTTCATATTGGTTGAAAAAATATTTAGTTGCATTAAAATGAAAATAAAGACACATTGTTTTGTCCCCAACAGCTTCAAGTTGAGGCCTAGATTAAACATTTTATTTGTTTTAATCATCCACTATACCCTCCATCCCCTGCCCTTTCTATAAATCCTTTCTACAAATACAAGAGTTGCTGTAAATAGTATGGATGTCCTCACAAACAGGACACCCAAACTCTCTTAAATCAGTTGTTGAAACAAGACCATGTAACTTGTGTATCAGCCACTGTGAGCAGTTAAAACCTGGTAAGAACAGAAAGGTAAATAAATGCACATGTGGTCACAGAATCTGGAAGCTTGGTGAACTTGCTGAGTTAAGCACTAATATGGCATCTAGTCCATGATAGGAATGAAGCTCTAGGAGCTTCTTCCTATTTTCTCACTTTTGTGCTCTGTTCTGATATGTTACATTTCGTCAGGATTGATCTTCATTTCATTCAGCAAAGAGTTTTTGACATGCTGTGCCTTTCTCTTACTTGAATACATTAATATTCTAAATTATATTTTCAACGAGATAAAAACCCAACCAATCCTAAAATATGTTCATTCAGTTTGTACCATTGACTCCTGTTCAACCTCGGCTCTTCAGTGGAGCAGTTTATCTAATGGAGGAGGTCAAATAAAAGTGGACGGGGCATCACAGCTAATAACCCGTTCCTCCATTATGTACTCCCAAGCTCTCCTTTCCCTCCACAACACTCAGAGTTCAGCACTGTGCAGGATGCCTTTTTAAACATGTAGGTTAGCTATATAAAACTCTGGACCAAATTTGAATAAAGTTACTCCCTTTTAAAAAACGTGCAACTTCAATATTTCTATTAAATGTGTTTTATATAATCCATTATTTTTCAGTATTCACACATGAATTGATTGATTTCCCAAATTGTAACGCGACTGGACCTTTGTGGGTTGATGCTAAATGTATTTTTATTTAATTGTACTGAGCTAAAATTCTAAAACTTGTGTAAAAGTAGCACACAAAGAGAGGTCACTAAAGTGTGCGAGCTCATTAATGTCTGACACAAATATAGGTTCACTAACATTAGCCAAAATTAGCCACCATGCAGGGCAAAGAAAAGTTCTAGTTGTAAGATTCCATAGTAAATTGAATATTTTTTTTATTTAACTTTTCCCTTGTAAGTGTCGGAATGTGTAATTACTTGTTTCCACAGTTTATGCTGTCCAAAGATGGCCATAGTTTTGTTTTAATATTTAAATTAATTTCCATTTTTGGTGAGTTTGACCCTTTTCGAAAAAAATTCAAAGACATATTGAATCTTTTGTTCGTCCCTGAGAGAAACGATGTGTTCACTGTACAAGGCTGTCGTGGGTGTTTCCACAAAACAAGGTTCAGCAGAGAGTTTAGAAAGTATGGATGACTTTACACATGATATTAGCAGTATGAGCAAAATGTGTCTGAAGAACACATTTTCTGTTAAATCTCGAATCTGAAGCATCTTATCAGAATCATATAATAGGGTACAGGGCATAACTTGCAATGCCACATGTGTTACTGCCGTCCCGGACCATTCGCATGTAGCCGCCTTCACCCCAGCTGCTGCCCCAACTGTAAACATATAAATAAAAATCATATTACAACAGTGACAGCCAATACTTGTACATTTAGTATCCTAGAAAATATAGTCTGAAAGTTTTAATTTAAAATTATCCTGTGTTACTCTGCTGTCAATGCACAGAGTTGTTCTGACCTGTTTTTTATGATCCAGTAGTCTTGTCCTCCGTCAGAGCCGTAACCCACCAGCAGAACAGCGTGACTCAGATTATTAGGGTTACAGGTCGGCTCATCGTATATTCCTAGGAGTTCAATTTAAACACATATTATCAGACTGTTTGACCAGTAGGGGGCCGTAAAGATAAACTGCAAAGATGACATTAACATATCAATTTGATCAATATGGGGGACTCAGAATATCTTGTTTGAAACATTCAGTGTTAAAAAATAACCTTTAGCTTTTATTGGAGTTGGTTTTGTGTTTATGATGGATTAAAATGTTCACTCCCCTTTTACCAAGTCTTAAGACAGCATCCACCAGTACAACAGTGAGGCTGGCTACCCTAACAACTAGAGGGAAGATGCTAGCAGAGAGATAACAGAGCTGGGTGGTTTTGTTACTACGAAACAAATGCATGAATTTTACTATGTACATATTTAATCAATTAAATATCTGACATTATGAGTTTACATAAGAGAATCAACCTGAGCTGTAGAACAGGAAGCTTGCATGATCCGCATCAATGGCCACTGTGATTGGACCAATGGTTGCCACAGCGTCAGCCAGGGCCTGCTCGTCTCCTTTGGGTAGGAACCTGTAGTCTTTGATGTGAGCGACCGCACGTCTGCTGTCGTAATAACAGGGCTGAGTATCCTGTGGAGAGAAAATCAAAGTGAAATCTTACCAATGTGCTGGAAACAGACAGATTAACATTTTCGCTGTTCTGATGTAGACGCAGGCTGCAGCCTCACCACTGAGGAGTACGGGTAGGTGCTTGTCGACTGGAGCCCGTTGTTCACCACGTAGTCGTAGGCGTTGGCCATCCAGGCACCGTTGCAGCCGTAGGTGCCGTATGCTTTGGAGCAGTCCACCAAGTTTTGCTCACTCAAGGAGACAAGCTGACCGGTTTTCTTGTAGATTTGTCCCTCGATAGCTCCTGTGGTGCTGAAGGCCCAGCAGGAGCCGCAGTAGCCCTGACGAGAGAATTCAGAATCACTTCCTGATTCGGTCTGGAGGAAAAAACTCTTTCTGTATGTGAACGTGCGAGTGTCTCACCTGATCTTTCACCTCAGTGACATAACCCATGTTCCTGTAGTCGACAAACCGAGCATCTAACTGCCGAGCATTAATGCGCAGCCGTCGAGCAGAGACCGTCTTCCCTCTGTGCACAAACTGGGCATTTATCGCAGCACCTTGCAACACCTGGAATTCTTGTTGTGTCTAAGTACAGAGAACATATAGATAATTACTTTTCCAATTATTGATGTTCAGATATCAGATCATCAATACAACATATCTATAATGCAAAAGGAATATGTAAGTGCTTTGAACTTATAAAGTGCTTTTCTACTCTTGATGACTTTACAGTATAGTTTTTACCACAGTGTATCTGTGCACAGCACTGTCTCTGTCATACAATCAGCGTCTTGTACAAGGAAACTTCAGCATGCAGAATGGGGGAGACTAGGACCAACCACCGACCCTGTGGTTGGTGGACAACCCACTCTTCCTCCACAGCCACCATCAATAGTGAAGAAATGCACTTTGTTTCCAAGAATTTGAAGAAAAGACAGAAACCACTCTTACAGAATTCACCAAGTTAGATACAGGCAGCTTGAACATGCAGGCTTGAAACTGGGGTAAAAGGCCAGCCTGCCTTGTCCATACGTCTAGATTAAACCTGTGAGTTATATGTTCATTAGAGTTGTTAATATGTGAATTTAGTTACTTTTGCATACACAAAAATTTAGCCTATAATTTAATTTCGCTCTAAAGAAGCGTTTCACTGTGACTTTGATTTGTTAGTTTGAGCAGAGATGATTTTAACGTAGTGTGTAAAATACCAGTCCGTACCAGGTCTCCATATTTATTCATAGCCATAGCGAATGGCCTGATTCCCATCAAGAAACCCTGATTATTGTCATTGATCTTCTGCTTGTTCTCCTCCCAGATCGCCCTCCTCTGCATTTCGTCCTGCATGATAACACGAAAAACACACATCAAGAAAGAACTCCTTTGACTCACAATACATGTGAAGTCATGTCTGTCCTTGTGCTTTAAGATGAGGGGTCAGTCTCACCAGATCATCGTAGGTTACGCCGTTGCTGCTCTTCCAGATCTCCCAGTCCGTCAGGATCCCCTCATCCGAGTCGGACGCCACATGCCTTGGGCTGCACAACAGGACAGAGAGCAGGGCTGCCCTCAGCAGGAAGCCAGACCGATGAGCTGAAAGGACAAGAGATTTGTTGTTATCAGGTTGTCTTTAAATTGTTCAGTGATTCATATTACCCTCAGTGGAAAAACTGATGACTGGTTTCTTTTGTTTTCCATGTAAGATTTTAAAATGTCCTAATCATCTTACCTGCATTGATGTGAGTCTGTTTTGTCCCCATGGTCCCGGAGAAACTCTGGACAGTGAAGCAGCCACAGCTTGGCTGTCGTCCGACCTTATAAAGCTTTACAATAAGTACAGTACATGCTTCCACTATACTTTTAGGGAATCCCTAAATCAACACCTGTGACTGCACCTGAGAAGGATATTAGTCAACAAAAATAAGATGCTTTCCCTGCTCCTCCTCTGTAATGCCTCATTATCATTTACAGATGGTCAAAGGTGCAATCTTGAAAATCCCTCAAATACCGGTTTATAACTGAACACAACACCTGACATATTACTTTCTAAAAGCAGAGGTGGAAAAAACACACCGACCCTTTATTATCGTAAAAATATTCCATTACAGTTAAAAGTTCTGCATCCAAAATTCTATTTGGGTGAAAGGGTAAAAAGATTTTCACCAATTTTAATGTGACTTGAACTGGCTTTATATGTTAAGTGTATCATCCATTAGTTCCCAACGTGAAGTCAAACAAGAGGTCACAAGATAAAATGATTGAAAGCTGATTTATGGGAGAAGGAAGAAAAAATTCAGATAACAATTTTTTTTCATTTATTACCTCTGCCAAATTAGAGGTTATGTCTTAAACAGGATTAGAAAAAAAACGATTGAATGGATACCATTCATTTTAAAGGAAGGATGCGATATGTCTCAGAGAAGAGCCAAGTTAATCTTGGTGTGGATCCAAATCCAGGGGCAGATCCAAAATTCATTGGACATTTAATAGTGAATGTAGTCAAACCATTTGAGACATTTGAAGGGGTGAATCAACAACACTTAAATGAGAGGCTCTATTTAGACACTGCAGGGTCACAAAACAAAGAAATATCCTTGTCCTTGAAAAAGCAATTCAAAAATAATAATAATAATAATAAAAATCCTTACAAATTCAATAGGGCCTCACACCGATTTCGGTGCTCGGGCCCTAATTACCTTTTGAATGCCGATGGGCGCCCACCTTGAGTCTGATTCTGTTGTTGGTTTCTTCCTGTTAAGAGAAAGTTCTCTTTCTCCACAGTCGCGAAGTGTTTGCTCATTGTGGGAGCTGTTGGGTTTCTCCATAATATATTTCGAGATCTCATCCTTACTATGTAAAGTGTCTTGAGATAACGCCTGTGTGATTTAGTGATGTAGTTGGTTAGTTATTTTATTGAAACAGATAGACAGAAAACGTCCAAACAATAAGGCATTCATTTATAAAGACATAAACCATTTGTAGAGAAAAAAAGATATTAAAAGGTAATACAGTCATTTCCGATGGTTTAATGGCACTCAAGTCAAGTAAGAAAACTATGATAATTTATCGATACATATACAGCAATTTTACATTTTAAATATAACTTTAAATATATTTGAATCCAATAAGTAACAAATGCAGTTGTCAATTTAAACTTGATGGATGAATGTGCAATATAAGAAGAACAACAACAACAACAATTATTATATAAATAATTTCATATAAATTACAATACACAATCACTACATATAAATAATACATGCTTATACAAATTGTACTAGAACATTTGTATAAAGTAATAACATGGAAATACTTAAGCAAAATAATAATAAATGTGTCACCATGGTTACTCTAGCCCCCCCCCTGGCTCCACGCTGTCAGCTGATTGAGGTTGTGCTCGGTAGCGCCCCCTGGTGGTGGCCTGAGTGCAGCACTGACTGCAGAGGATGAGCTCAGCTGACTGTCTGTGTTGTTATTATGCCTCCGGACGGGCGCCGCCAACACCCAGACACAGTGCGACACAACAAGCTCAGCTCGGCGTCTAATGAGTGAGTGCGCAGGAAGAAACATGAGTCACGACTGAGGTCTGCGCCATGTCTGTCAAGGTAAAGCTGCGCTCTGCGTCCGTCCATCCTGCTGTGCACGCACCGTGAGGGCCCGGCACAGAAAACACTGCTTCCTCTCAAACTGTTCTCTACATTCACTCGCATCATCATCATCATCATCAACTGTACATCACTGTGAGCTGAGGTTTAACTTGCTGTGTGTGTGTGTCTGTGTGTGTCTGTGGGCATGTCTATCTATAGTTATGAGGGACAATTTTGGTTTAATGCTGTCATTGTGAGGACTTTGTTGCTGGTCCTCACAAATTCAAAGGTTGTGTGTAAAGTAGGGGTTAAGGTAAGGGTTAGGGCTAAGGTAAAAGTTAGGGCTAAGGTAAGGGTTCGTGGGAGGGTAAGGGGTAGGGCTAAGACAAGGGTTAGTGCTAAGATAAGGGTTAATGCTAGGGTAATGATTAGGGTTAAGGTAAGGGTTCATGCGAGGGTAGGGCTAAGACAAGGGTTAGTGCTAAGATAAGGGTTAATGCTAGGGTAAGGATTAGGGTTAAGGTAAGGGTGAGGTCTAAGGTAAGGGTTGGTGAGAGGAAAAGGGTTAAGGGTTAGGGGTAAAGTTTAGGGTTAAGGGAAGGATTAGCATTAGGCATTAAGTCTGTGATGAATCAGTGTGTGTTTGTGTGATACATTATGAGGACTTGTCTACCATATGGGGACAACAGCATGTCGGCATAATGTCAATCATTACAATTTAAGGTGAAGATGTTTAAAGTTCATGTTTAGGTTTAGGTGAGAGTTAGTCAAGTAGTAACTACATGGTTGAGGTTAGAGTCAGTCTCAAGGAATTCACTGTAAGTCAATGTAAGGTCCTCCTAAGTGATAGAGACACAACTCTGTGTGTGTATGTGTGTGTGGTATCAATAGAATATCTGAAGGCCTATTATGGCCTCTTGAATTGACATCAAGCTTTAACCCAGCATGTGTGTGTTTGTGATGACTTCATAACCGCTCTCTCCTCTTCTCTCTGTCTCTACCCTCCTGTCGGTGAGTATAATACCATAATGGTGGTTTGAGGTCAGTGTTTGTTGTGTGTATTTACTCCCCAGAAGGAAACACCCCTGTCTAATGCTGTGTTTTGGGCAGCGAGGAAGGGGAACCTGGCTCTGCTTCAGCTGCTGCTCAACAGCGGCCGTGTGGACGCAGACTGCAGAGACAGTGTACGAACGCTGCATGTCCTGGCTGCTCAGCTGCACGCTTTAACCATAGACAGAGGTGTGGTGTGTGTGTTTGTGTATGTGCATTACAATTGAATGTTCATAGTAGTTTTTAAGTGGCAATGATAGAGGGTGAGCATTCGTGTCAAGTTCGAAAATCTGCATGAATCTGTCACAGTCGCGTCGCCTCATTAAAGCAGTTTTCAGCGAGATGTCCTCAGAAATGATATCTCGTATTGGCCTCTCTCTCTGCAGTACGGGACGACAGCGCTGATGGTGGCGTCGTACAGCGGCCATTATGAGTGTGTCAAAGAACTTATCATGCAAGGAGCCGACATCAACTACCAGAGAGAGGTATGATGGGAGAATAATTGTCAGCCCCATGGGAACTATACACGATTTTACCGGGGGTGAGAGTCACAGTGAATCTGAAGTCTACAGTCAACCCATTCAAGTTTGGTGCAGATACACCTTTCTTTAACATTTAAACAACAATGTTGTTGAACAATACAACACATGGGAATAATGCACAGATTTTTTTTTTACAAATAGGTAGGAGTAGATTTTATCACAATTACACAATTTAGGTTATAGACTGCTGCCTCGTTTGTAGGATTGTTCGCCTTGGCAGAGGTATGCAAGTGCCATTCTAGTTTGATAGGTTGATTGTTGTAGTCCATATATATAAATCAATTTAAACAAGCTGTTTAAAAAAATGGAAAATCTTGCCGGGTGAAGGAATGACGTTTTTTTCTGGCCGTCTTAAGCACATGCATCAGGGAAACCAGGCTGATGATCCGTACAGCTAGTAAACAAGTTAGAAGTTGTATTGCCATCACCTTGTCTGAGGAGTATTACAATTTCACCAAATCACAGGGGCCACAAACCATGATTTTTTAAGTGGAGCTGCTCTATATCTACGAAAATATCTAAACCTTGACTCATCTCACCAAACCATTGTTGTTTCTTCTCTGTCTATCTCTAAAGGTCAGTCACATAGATATGTTATGCCTTCCTCCAGTTTCTATCTATCATCTTAAAGAGGACTCAGCACTCTATATGCTGTCATCCTTGGTTTGAGAGGCTTCACTAATAAGACAATGCAGATTAAATGAAAAAGCATCCAGCTAAATTAACAGAGTAGACCCAACAACAAATTTTCCAAAGCAGAACACTGGGGTTGAGTTCCCATAGAATGACATCAGCCGTATCTTTTTTTGTCGTCCTCTCCAGACCGGTTCTACCGCTCTGTTCTTCGCCTCCCAGCAGGGACACCGTGACGTG
The DNA here is from genome assembly GCF_949316205.1 of Platichthys flesus. Taxonomy (NCBI): domain Eukaryota; kingdom Metazoa; phylum Chordata; class Actinopteri; order Pleuronectiformes; family Pleuronectidae; genus Platichthys; species Platichthys flesus. Next base: position 19,488,720 of record NC_084953.1, on the reverse strand, counting down.
GTGAAGCTTCTCTTTGAGTTTGGTGCCTCCACTGAATTCCAGACAAAGGTATGCTACAGGGCTCAACGACATGCGTCACTGTCTTTATAACGCTCAGTGCGGTGCTATCATCTCAGACTCAGGGCTTCATGTGGAGATAAAGAAAAAAACTTCATGTGGAGATAAAGAAACAAAAACGATGCACAGAATACGCTGCCCAGGAGGCTTTGTCTACCTATTCAGATATATTCCCTCTGTAGCTCACTTTCCCGTTATTCTGCTGCTGAGTGCACTAAAATTGTCTTTTTCTTCTTATGTGTCCTCAAATGTTTTACGGCAGGACGGTGGCACCGCTCTCACCGCCGCCGCTCAGTATGGACACTCCAAGGTGGTGGACACGCTGCTGAGGAACGGAGCCAACGTTCACGACCAGCTGCATGTGAGCCGCTCTGGCCTCTGCGGCCTCTCTTTGCTCTCTCCTCTCTGTCTTTAAGCCGCCCTGTCTGGCAGTTGCACACAATGTCCCAGCAGCTGGAATCCAGCCTCTCAGGTTACTGCATAGTGCTGAGTCACATCCGGTTGGCATTCAGCAGGATTCCATTATGCAATGGAAAACAACCTGACAGCACAAACTTACATTATGAGATAGCATTCATTTGATCACTTTTCATGAATAAACCTTTATTTTTTAGTAACATTGTCACTAAGACAGGTTTTCAGCAGACAGGAGTACAGGAGACAATTATTACTCAGTGTACAAAAATATCTTTTTATGTTTCAGGACGGTGCAACGCCTCTGTTCCTCGCGGCCCAGGAGGGTCATGTGACGGTGATACGTCAGTTGCTTGCCTCTGGTGCCAAGGTCAATCAAGCGAGGGAGGTAAAGTCTGTTCCTCTCCAGTTCAAATCCCTGTCTGCCTGTCTCATCCCTCCATCCCTATTTTTCTTTTCTCTTCCTCCTCCTCATGCCTTCGCATCCCTCCTCCTTACCCGGGTCTTCTCCAGGATGGCACTGCCCCCCTGTGGATGGGGGCTCAGATGGGTCATAGTGAGGTGGTGAGGGTGCTGCTCTTGCGAGGTGCAGATCGAGATGCTGACAGACAAGTACGTTGTCCATTCAGAATCATTAAAGCACATAGAAATGCACACAAAGGGTTTGTTTTATTCATCAATATTTCCACGACAACTGAGAAAACATAATGACCTTATATCAAACCAGTAATTAGACCTTGAGTGTAGATTAATGCTCAATAACTTGAGTTTGTGTCTTTTCTGTCTCCTGAGGATGGATCAACAGCGTTATTTAAAGCGGCTTTAAAAGGACACAGCAGTGTCATCGAGGAGCTCCTCAAGTTTTCTCCTTCACTCAGCCTTCTCAAGGTAGAAGATCCTGTCGCAGCTCATGTCTCTTTTTATACGAATATCAGAAATGTTCTGGAGAAATAACAATATTTGATTTGAGTTAGATGAGGGAGTTGATACCACACTCATGTCTTTATGCCAATTATAAAGCTACAGTTATCATCTGATTGACTTATCTTAGCATAAAGACTGAAATGGGGAACCAGCTTGTTTGGCTTTTTCTGGGAATAATTAATCTATATATCCATCTAGCTAAAAGTAAAACTAACATTTTGTTGGTTCAGTCTGTACCAGAAAAGCTGTTTTCCCAAATGATCTATCCAAGCTAAACTAAAGGACTACTGGCTTTAGCTTCCCATACAGTGTATAAACCATACACTGTATATAAAAATGGAGGGCGCGTCTTAACCTCCTCCCATTATCCGTAAATGAAGCCAAAATATCCCAGAACATCTTACTGGTGACGTTATTTGGAGCTGGATTCTTGGCAGATCAGATCTATATATTTGTTTTGGATCCAACACAACTCCACAGGCTTTATGAATACATATGTTTTTTGTTGTCTCCAGAATGGCTCCACGGCCTTACATGCTGCTGTAATGGGGGGAAATCTGCAAACCGTTCTGCTGCTGCTCAGGGCCAACGCAGACCCCTCACTGCCAAACAAAGTGAGGCCATAACATTCGTAGGGTGGGGGATGAACACACAGAACATAAGTCATTTCAGCTCATTAACCTCTCCTCATGTGTGTTTTTACAGCAGAATGAACTCCCTGCTGATCTCACAAAGAGCGAGCGCATCCTTAAAGTTTTACGTCCGAGCATCTTAAACGGAGACAGCTGATAATAACCCAGACTCCTCCCTTCATGCCTGAACCACACTGATGTGACAACTCAGTGTCAAATCTACTCAAACTCAACATGTACTGTATGTGGTGCCTGCTTTTGATTGCTGTCATATGTCGAATAAACCTGGACTAAATATTAAGCAACACAATGTGCGACCAAAATGCATTTGTCGTCCCCATGCATTATCCTTTACACCGGTGTTCTACAGCAAATGCATATATTGTTGTTAACCTCCCAGGTGATGTTAGATTTTTAGATATTTTGCACACTATTTATTTGCCTTTTTAATAAATGCAATAAAGGTTAAATGTGTTAACTAATGCAGCAGTGACAGTGCGGCTTTATTTTTATTTTGAAAAGTCACATAGGTGTAAAAAGCCTTTCCAGAGGGGAAATATACAATTAGAAATAATAAAACGAGGAGATGTTAGATGTTCTAGAAACAATTAAATTACAACAATGAAAATATGAAATGTAAATTATAAAGACAATACAATCAATAGCTGAACTATGAGATTTTACGTGTAGAAACTACAATAATAAAACAATGCGGTATTATTTAAACAATCAAATTACAATTATAAAACAATTACATATTATAGAAACAACAACATTAAAACAATAAAACAATTAGATATAACATATTATTGAGAACATAACATTACAGTACTATAAAAGTTTGATATTACAGGTATAGAAACAATACAACTACAATAGTTAAACAAAGATATATTTATAAACATGCTGATGTGTTATGATGACTAATAGTCACTAGAGGTCAGAATTTCCCTGACACCTGAAACACCTGACGGTTCGTTGAATTCATTTCTATTATTAATTAGAAATTCATTTTGAATATCTATAATCTATGTACTAAATTCAAATGACTCCGGTTGTTGTATCAAACACAATTAAATGTGTGTAAAAATAAAACCACAGCCGATGTTCAACAAGACAATAACACTGTCACGTCACGTGACCACTGCGGAAGTGCCAGTGGACCATTTTTTTCTAATGCGGAAGAGAAACAAAACCTCGCTCGATGTTTTCCGTCTGAACTTGTCCCAAGATGAAGGAATAAACATCGACAAACAGGAAGAAACGAGAGACGGTTTGTTTGCAGTTTAGACTTAAAGGACCGAACACACTCAGCGGAGCTAATGGCAGGAGGCAACTTACAGGTGAGTGGCAGAGTTTACTGCGTCAGACTGAGTCAAACTCTCCGGTTTCTGACTTTAAACTACGACTCAACCTACGTAGATACAAACGTCTTTACCTTGAAAATGAACGGAAGTCCTTACTACTGGTTTTAAACTAATAACCAATGGTTTAACTCATGTTATGTGTTCATTTAGTACACTTACTAATGGTATGTGGGTTGCCAGATTGACACAAATCCCCTCTCAGTTTGATAACCATTTTACAGTGGTGAGTACATGTAATCAAATACTGTACTGAAGTTGTACAAAGTTTGATGTTCATGAGTTCTTTCTTTGTCATTCAGCCATTTTAGATGTACTCTCTTGTAAGGGAGCTTTTGTAAATTCATTTAAAGTTGTAACTTATGGCTTTATTCGCATTATTACCATTATTCAAAGGCTGACCAACATTTAAAGTGTGTACTTCATATAACCAGACAGGAAGAAGGATTATCACTAACTTGCAGCATTATTTCTAACATAACTGCATGTGTAAATCATCCATTAACCATCAATCACACATTGACTACTCACTTACCTTGACAGAGGGCCTTATGAGAGACTTTTCGGTGACTTCTTCTCTCTTGTGTTGTTGACAGAAAGCTATCGATCTGGCCAACAAAGCTGCACAGGAGGACAAAGCCAAGAACTATGAGGAAGCCCTCAGATGTTACCAGAATGCAATCCAGTACTTCCTCCATGTTGTCAAGTGTGAGGAACCTGATTTAAGCTTGTCTTTCATTTCCTGACCGTGACATTTATTTTATTCTAGTGCAGATTGATGGTACACATATGAAATAGGATGAATGAGGTACAGACAGTCTGTTGCAGACACGATGTTAATTGGCTGCCATGTTAGTAATCTTATCAGCAGCAGGCAAATTTGCCACAAGGATGGAATAATACTTTAAGTATAAATAAACCAATTTATGAGTTACTCCACTGCCAAACGGAGGGAGTGAAATCATAATACAAAATTATGTTGAATACGTTATTTTTAAATCAGTCTGCATTTTTCTATTTATTGTATAAAACGAGTCATTCATACAGTGTCTTTACAGTTGATTTATAAATCTTCTCTTTCTCTTCATCAAATCCCTGCAGCCACCTGAAGGCAGCAGGATATGTTGAGTAATCTGTTCCCTCTAATCTCGCCAGGGTGATGTCAATACTGAGCAATTGCTCCCAGTTGTCTACTTAATAACTTGAAAGATACACACGTTGGACTGGTCTGTGGTGACTCAGTATTCTGTTGTTTAAAGGGAAGATGCCACATTCCTGCAGCTCACCTCGCGCATCGTCGCCTCCTGTACAAATTTCTTTTCAGAAACCTTTTACCTCGCAAATGGTGTTTCCTGGCAAAAAAAACATTTATGCCAGGCAAATTTATTTGCATAGCACATTTCAATAACAGGGCCAGTGTGGAATTCTCATAAAATATACAAGGCAATGTGTAAAATTGGTAAAGACAATACAAAATTAAGTATTTCAAAACTAAAATAGAATGAGTTATGTAGAGAATAAATTCAAAATAAGAATGCGTGTAAGAAACTACTAATATATTTAATTTAATAAGAGGCTGTAGCAAAAAGGGAAATCCTTCAGCATCTAATTAAAATAAATAAGAGTCCCGTGGTTCTATGAATTGTGTTGTGTGCTCAGATCATGTTGCCCTCCAACATCCACACAGTCACACAGCTTCCTGGTGAAGACACTGTCCCGCTGTTGAGCTTTTGTCGGCATGCATCACTCAGTGGCACAGCTGTCAGGGTTAGACTCCAGTGAAGGGACTGGCTAAGAGTGAATTTATTGATCCTGACACCTTCCACTTGATATTTAGAGTCAGACAGCCATTTCGCTGCACCTACATGAACATCAACAGCAGGTACACTTGATGCCCACACAGTCACACCTCGTATTAAAACAGGCCCCGTAATGTGTTGTCGCTGCAGATGAGGCTCAGAGTGAACGCGCGAAGGAGAGCATCAGGGAAAAGTGTAAAGATTACCTGGACCGAGCCGAGCAGCTGAAGGTACACCTGAAGAAGCTGGAGAAGAATCCTCCGGCTAAACCAGTCAAAGAGAACCAGTCTGATGACAAAGGGTGAGACTCCTCAATACCACCATGTTCCCTTCAGTATTCACAGAAAAGTATTACATTCCTTTTATTTCCACATTTTACAATTTTTAATTTGTCACTAACAATCAGAAGAATTGGCTTGAAGTCCTGGGGTAGTTTTTAGTCAGGTTTATAAGCGGTGTCCTGTGGAGCTTTATGGTAAAAAAAAGTTGTATTTATGTTCAGTGGTAGACGCCATTACACATTAGCAATATTTTTTTTATTTTATTTTGAAACCTAGATTGTTTACATCCATGTTTACCTGCTCGCGGTCGTCTTCTTTTCCTCTGTACATCCAGTAAAACAAAATCTTTTGATGGCTAATCAACGTCAACAAATGTACCTAACTGGCAAATAAATCCTTTAATGGGAGCTTTAGGTGTGCAGATTTTCTCTGTTTCAAACTTCCTGAGCACAAGATCAAACAAAGTGTAGTCCCATGCATAGAAACATTCCCCCATAGCACTAAATACGCTGTATTTATTGTTGTTATTGTTGAAATTTTCCTATAATAAGTTGCAAAATACTCAACAGTCTTTTCTTTGAACCTCCATCCCAATAAACGAATAAGTTCTTTTGTAGAAAAGTTGTAGGAGTTGTGGGACTTCTAAAAAAGTTTGGTTTAGTGTTTAAAAAAAGCAAATAAATCATGACTTGAGCTCTTTTCATTTAATCTCAGGAATGAAAGTGATGACGGGGACAACCAAGAGAAAAAGAAGTTTCAAAATCAACTCTCAGGTGAATGATGTGTTATGTTTTCTTCTTTTTGTTAGTTGGTTAGTCGCAAAAGAGATCGGCGGAGAACTTCCTGTTACATTATGAGATAGGGTGTTTTTCATCACATCCATTGATTTATCTGAGAAATTATGTGAAAAAAAATTTGAATTACATGAAGAACTATCTTCTGGAATCTGATCCTTGAGTGTGTGAAATAAATAATGTTTCACAGTTACTAAACTATGTTTCTCAAACTCCTCTCATAGGTGCCATCGTCATGGAAAAGCCAAACATTAAGTGGGATGATGTAGCTGGTTTGGAAGGAGCCAAAGAAGCCTTGAAGGAAGCCGTCATTCTGCCCATCAAATTCCCTCATCTGTTCACAGGTGTCTAAACCTCCATCTTTAATCCTTGTATTTGACTGTGTTGATGTGAATCGTATTCACTGACACAGGAACTTTTTGTGTAGGAAAGCGAACTCCTTGGCGGGGCATCCTTCTCTTTGGCCCTCCAGGAACAGGAAAATCCTACCTGGCCAAGGCGGTGGCCACAGAGGCCAACAACTCCACCTTCTTCTCCATCTCCTCCTCCGACCTCGTGTCCAAGTGGTTGGGGGAAAGTGAAAAGTAAGCACTGCGTTCTTTACATGATGATAACATAATGGGATATCAGAAGGTGAATACCTGTTGCTTCTGCCCCACTCGTCTCTTCAGGTTGGTGAAGAACCTGTTCTCTTTGGCTCGAGAGCACAAACCATCCATTATTTTCATTGATGAGATTGACTCCCTCTGCGGCTCCAGGAGCGAGAACGAGAGCGAGGCCGCGCGCAGAATCAAGACAGAGTTCCTCGTTCAGATGCAGGGTGAGCGAGAGGAGAGAACTGAAAATCTGATTTCAGAATTGAAAAACTGTATTTAGATTAGAAATGCATCAAATGTTTTTCTGTACCCAGGTGTTGGAAACGATAATGAGGGAGTCCTGGTTCTGGGAGCCACAAATATACCGTGGACATTGGACTCTGCTATAAGGAGAAGGTTAGTTTGATTCAATTCAGGTTTTAAGGAAGCGCAATCAGGATTTAAGAAATTAAACACTTGATAAGATCTGAATCTCCCATCTGTATCAGATTTGAAAAGCGAATCTACATCCCTCTGCCTGAAGAGCATGCTCGCTCCTTCATGTTTAAACTACATCTGGGATCCACACCCAACAACCTGACAGAAGCAGACTTCAACACTCTGGGCCAGAAGACGGAAGGGTACTCTGGGGCTGACATCAGTGTTATCGTCAGGGACGCCCTCATGCAACCTGTCAGGAAGGTCCAGTCCGCCACTCACTTCAAAAAGGTAAAGACACAGCAACAGTTTGTCTCTGATTGTTGTCATAACTGTCCAGTTTCAAATCCTTGAGGAATCCTGCTGGAATATGTTGTTCCAAAATAACGTCTCATCAGTAATTTTACAAATTACAAAAGAATGATAGTGGACGCTGCCACTGATGATAAAAGATGAATGATCTATTAACCTATTGCTACACTGTTACATCAGCTACACGGCATTCTTCTGGAGGTTGTTAGGTCAAATTAAGAAAGAATGTAAATGATAGTCAGAGCTAGATTGATGATGTATATACTTGTATTTATTACCGATGGAATCCATGCATACCTGTATGTGAAAGTTTTTTTTTTGTGTCAGTTTTAAAGCTTCTTTTTTTAAGGTTCAGTCTCACTACTCCTGAAGCTGTTTTCATTATTACCTGCTAAGCACCGATCAGCAGACAGACACAGTCAGCAACTAGGTGGAAACAAAGTGATAAATAACTTAGATTTATCAGGTGGACATGGAAAGGATTCTTTCCAACATTCTAACAATAAGAAAAAGTTACATTTATTTAAAATACAGTCAAGTTAACCTCATTGTTGTGCTCGACCCGAAACTGAAATGGGATGTCTGCGCTGAATGTTTAAGCACCCCGTTTTTCTTTTGAATATCTTTTTAATGTGCATTCCAAAGGGCTTCACTAAGTCTACTGTGCCTTTATCGAAAGTGTTTAAATGATTTGTATCATCTCTTGGTTTGTTAATGCTAATGAAGCCCAGATTGATGGGAAAACAGTAACAGTAGTCGGTAAACTATTTGGATTAACATGACCGGGTATGGAAACTATATACAAAGAAAGAGTCATGAAGGACGAGGACAATAATCATTGTGGGTGATGAGAGGCATCCTCTCACCTCCTCATTGAAACTGCTCCCATCTGAACAACGTTATTGCCCCCTCTTCTGACAAAATGCCCTGTGATTATGGCTGAAAACTTATTTCTATACGGGGACAATTAAAGAATCTAACCTCAAAGTGCTTTAAAAATTATGAATTGAAGCCAAACAATAGGAAACAAATAAAAGCAAGTTAAAGGCCTCACATCATTAGACATGAGAGCACAAATATTAGAATAAAAATGTTACAGATAAGGAGTAAAACACAATTCAATAAATAATTCAAATTGTCATTAAGAAGAGACATAAGATTTAAAAGGCAAAAAAAACTTAAAAGGTTAATAGTTAAAGATGTATTCAGACCCGAACAAGCACACTTACGGAATGATGTAAATTATATACAAAGTACAATTATTTTGTCCTACTCACCCTAAACTTCTTCTCTATCTGTCTACACTCACTAAGGTCCAGGGCTCATCATGGAACAGCCCGGATGTTGTGGAGCAAGACCTACTGACTCCGTGCTCGCCGGGAGATCCCAACGCCATAGAGATGACGTGGATGGACGTCCCTGGAGAAAAGCTTTCGGAGGCAGTCGTGTGCATGGTAAGAAAAAGATTCAGGTAGCAAAGTGTGCGCGTGTAATTTTAACCAAAGAAGTATTCAAATTTTTACAAAACATATCTGTGCATGAGAATTCATATCAAACATATTCCAACCTCTGCCGTCCTCTCCGTACAGGCGGACATGCTGAGGTCACTCACTACCATCAAGCCGACAGTGAACGAGCAGGACCTGGATAAGCTGAAGAAGTTTACGGAAGATTTTGGTCAAGAAGGGTAGAACTATCCACGCTCTGCTCGAGAAGCAGTTCACAATTATCTCTGTCAGTTAAGGTTTTGATTCATTCATCTGTCTGGTCTATAGTAGGTTTCTTGGAGCTCCAACTTCTTACATTATGAAAAAAAAAGTATATGTTGCTGTAAGATATGACAAAAATAATGCTTCAACAGCAAATGTTTGTTGTTGTTTGTGACAAAAAAGATGATTCAATAATGAAATCTAATCAATAAATCAAGTTTCAGCACATTTTATTACTCAAATATCAATTGTTTACATCTTCGCATCTAAGGTTTTGTGTTTCTTTTACTTATTTTATTTTTGAATTTCTAAAATGTAAGAGATAATCTCTTTATTTTTTTAAAGAAAACTTTCTGTCTTTAATTATATATATGAAGTCGATGGCTGTGCAACAGAGACTCTGGGAAAATGCACATTTCCAACACTACATACCTCTCACCACTGTCTAAGGAGGATTGTGCTCGACAGAAATAGTTTCGGGGTTGGTTTTTTGTGAATAGGAACTTCTACAACGTTTAGAAAGTTTTCTCTCTTTAAAATATGTGGGTTACCCTTCACTGGTTATCCTATCTCAGATGCAAGTTTAAAGGTTCAGTGTGTAAGATTGAGGTGAAAGGGATCTTTAAGCAGAAATTGAATATAAATAGTTCTAGTGATGTTTTCACTAGTGTGTTTAATCTAAATTGTACAACATGTGGTTTTATTTACCCTACAACGCACACTCTATATTTAAACACTTTATATTTACATCTGGAACGGTTCCTCTCTATGGAGGCTGCAATGTATTTTACAGTAGGCCAGACCGGAGAAACTAAACACCTTTTGAGTTTTTATGACAACTGAAGGTTACAACACTCTGGGATGTTTGGAAGGAGAGGGTGAGGTGAGGGGTATTCAGCTGCAACATGCAATGTCACCAACAGATGTCACTAGATTCTACACACTGAACCTTTAGGGGGTGTAATTATACACATCACGTAAAAACAGCATCAATGAAAAATGTACGTTCTCTGTAAAAAATAATAAAGGGTGTTTTCTGTAAAAAACAATAAAGGGTGTTTTCTGAATCTCTAGAGTTGCTATAGGGAATGAGGTAACTGTTTCCTCTTCTGAGCCTGTGGAGGTCACGTGGAAAATGATCCAAAGACTCGTACCCGGCAGATGAACGAATCGTTCACCTCACGACCGTGTCTTCAGATCAGTGACTCGTTCTTCTGCCAACAGAGTTTTCGGATCAGTGATTCGTTCATCTGCCGGATACGAGTCTTTGGATCATTTTCCACGTGACCTGCAGCAGCCTATGCAACAGTCCCGATGCGCGGCCACGAGAAAATGAACGAATCACTCTTTGAGAGTCTGGTCTAGTCTGAACTTGTCCCAAGATGAAGGAATAAACATCGACAAACAGGAAGAAACGAGAGTCGGTTTGTTTGCAGTTTAGACTTAAAGGACCGAACACACTCAACGGAGCTAATGGCAGGAGGCAACTTACAGGTGAGTGGCAGAGTTTACTGCGTCAGACTGAGTCAAACTCTCCGGTTTCTGACTTTAAACTACGACTCAACCTACGTATACGGTGGCCCTGAGAGCTCAACGAACAGCAACTTAAGAAAACACATGCAAGTTGACAAAACACAAGCAAAGTAAGAAAACATCTTCATTAATTTCACAACACAACACATTACAGAAACGCGCTGCAAATAGACACACGCGCTGCTAATAGACACACGCGCTGCAAATAGATGAACGCGCAGTAGTCCTTACTACTGGTTTTAAACAAATAACCAATGGTTTAACTCATGTTATGTGTTCATTTAGTACACTTACTAATGGTATGTGGGTTGCCAGATTGACACAAATCCCCTCTCGGTTTGGTAACCATTTTACAGTGGTGAGTACATGTAATCAAATACTATACTGAAGTTGTACAAAGTTTGATGTTCATGAGTTCTTTCTTTGTCATTCAGCCATTTTAGTTGTACTCTCTTGTAGGGGAGCTTTTGTAAACTCATTTAAAGTTGTAACTTAAGGCTTTATTCGCATTATTACCATTATTCAAAGACTGACCAACATTTAGTACTTCATATAACCAGATAGGAAGAAGGATTATCACTAATTTGCAGCATTATTTCAAACATAACTGCATGTTTAGATCATCCATTAACCATAAATCACACAGACTACTCACTTACCTTGACAGAGGGCCTTATGAGAGACTTTTCGGTGACTTCTTCTCTCTTGTGTTGTTGACAGAAAGCTATCGATCTGGCCAACAAAGCTGCACAGGAGGACAAAGCCAAGAACTACGAGGAAGCCCTCAGATGTTACCAGAATGCAATCCAGTACTTCCTCCATGTTGTCAAGTGTGAGGAACCTGATTTAAGCTTGTCTTTCATTTCTTGACCGTGACATTTATTTTATTCTAGTGCAGATTGATGGTACACATATGAAATGAGATGAATGAGTTACAGACAGTCTGTTGCAGACGAGGTGTTAACTGGCTGCCACGTTGGTAATCTTATCTTATCAGCAGCAGGCAAATTTGCCACAAGGATGGAATAATACTTTAAATATAAATAAACCAATTAATGAGTTACTCCACTGCCAAACAGAGGGAGTGAAATCATAATAGAAAATATGTTTAAAGTGTTTAAAGAGGTTATTTTTAAATCAGTCTGCATTTTTCTATTTATTCTATAAAATGAGTCATTCATACAGTGTCTTAACAGTTGATTTATAAATCTTCTCTCTCTCTTCATCAAATCCCTGCAGCCACCTGAAGGCAGCAGGATATGTTGAGTAATCTGTTCCCTCTAATCTCGCCAGGGTGATGTCAATACTGAGCAATTGCTCCCAGTTGTCTACTTAATAACTTGAAAGATACACACGTTGGACTGGTCTGTAGTGACTCAGTATTCTGTTGTTTAAAGGGAAGATGCCACATTCCTGCAGCTCACCTCGCCCATCGTCGCCTCCTGTACAAATTTCTTTTCAGAATAAGTAGCGCCCATGATTCCTCTTTAAACCTTTTACCTCGCAAATGGTGTTGCCTGGCAAAAAAAAAACATTTATGCCAGGCAAATTTATTTGCATAGCACATTTCAATAACAAGGCCAGTGTGCTTCTCATAAAATATACAAGGCAATGTGTAAAATTGTTAAAGACCATACAAAAGTTAAGTATTTCCAAAGAAAAGAAAATGAGTATGTAGAGAATAAATCAAAATAAGAATGCGTGTAAGAAATTACTAATATATTTAATTTAACAAGAGGCTATAGCAAAAAGGAAAATCCTTCAGCATCAAATTAAAATAAATAAGAGTTGCAGCAGACCTGTGGTTCTATGAATTGTGTTGTGTGCTCAGATCATGTTGCCCTACAACATCCACACAGTCGCACAGCTTCCTGGTGAAGACACTGTCCCTCTGTTAAGCTTTTGTCGTCATGCATCACTCAGTGGCACAGCTGTCAGGGTTAGACTCCAGTGAAGGGACTGGCTAAGAGTGAATTTATTGATCCTGACACCTTCCACTTGATATTTAGAGTCAGACAGCCATTTCGCTGCACCTACATGAACATCAACAGCAGGTACACTTGATGCTCACACAGTCACACCTCGTATTAAAACAGGCCCCGTAATGTGTTGTCGCTGCAGATGAGGCTCAGAGTGAACGCGCGAAGGAGCGCATCAGGGAAAAGTGTCTAGATTACCTGGACCGAGCCGAGCAGCTGAAGATACACCTGAAGAAGCTGGAGAAGAATCCTCCGGCTAAACCAGTCAAAGAGAACCAGTCTGATGACAAAGGGTGAGACTCCTCAATACCACCATGTTCCCTTCAGTATTCACAGAAAAGTATTACATTCCTTTTATTTCCACATTTTACAATTTTTAATTTGTCACTAACAATCAGAAGAATGGGCTTGAAGTCCTGGGGTAGTTTTTAGTCAGGTTTATAAGTCAATAAATCATGATTTGGGCTCTTTTCATTTAATCTCAGGATTGAAAGTGATGACGGGGACAACCAAGAGAAAAACAAGTTTCAAAATCAACTCTCAGGTGAATGATGTGTTATGTTTTCTTCTTTTTGTTAGTTGGTTGGATTACGCAAAAGATAATCGGCGGAGAACTTCCTGTTACATTATGAGATAGGGTGTTTTTCATCATATCCATTGATTTCTCTGAGAATTATGTGAAAAAAATGTGAATTACATGAAGAAATATCTTGAAATATTCTAGGATCTGATATCTTTGAGTGTGTGAAATAAATAATGTTTCACAGTTACTTAACTATATTTCTCAAACTCCTCTCATAGGTGCCATCGTCATGGAAAAGCCAAACATTAAGTGGGATGATGTAGCTGGACTGGAAGGAGCCAAAGAAGCCTTGACGAAAGCCATCATTCTGCCCATCAAATTCCCTCATCGGTTCACAGGTGTCTAAACCTCCATCTTTAATCCTTGTATTTGACTGTGTTGATGTGAATCGTATTCACTGACACAGGAACTTTTTGTGTAGGAAAGCGAACTCCTTGGCGGGGCATCCTTCTCTTTGGCCCTCCAGGAACAGGAAAAACCTACCTGGCCAAGGCGGTGGCTACAGAGGCCAACAACTCCACCTTCTTCTCCATCTCCTCCTCCGACCTCGTGTCCAAGTGGTTGGGGGAAAGTGAAAAGTAAGCACTGCGTTCTTTACGATTTATGATGATAACATAATGGGATATCAGAAGGTGAACACCTGTTGCTTCTGCCCCGCTCGTCTCTTCAGGTTGGTGAAGAACCTGTTCTCTTTGGCTCGAGAGCACAAACCATCCATTATTTTCATTGATGACATCGACTCCCTCTGCGGCTCCAGGAGCGAGAACGAGAGCGAGGCCGCGCGCAGAATCAAGACAGAGTTCCTCGTTCAGATGCAGGGTGAGCGAGAGGAGAGAACTGAAAATCTGATTTCAGAATTGAAAAACTGTATTTAGATTAGAAATGCATCAAATGTTTTTCTGTACCCAGGTGTTGGAAACGATAATGAGGGAGTCCTGGTTCTGGGAGCCACAAATATACCGTGGACATTGGACTCTGCTATAAGGAGAAGGTTAGTTTGATTCAATACAGGTTTTAAGGAAGCGCAATCAGGATTTAAGAAATTAAACACTTGATAACATCTGAATCTCCCATCTGTCTCAGATTTGAAAAGCGAATCTACATCCCTCTGCCTGAAGAGCATGCTCGCTCCTTCATGTTTAAACTACATCTGGGATCCACACCCAACAACCTGACAGAAGCAGACTTCAACACTCTGGGCCAGAAGACGGAAGGGTACTCTGGGGCTGACATCAGTGTTATCGTCAGGGACGCCCTCATGCAACCTGTCAGGAAGGTCCAGTCCGCCACTCACTTCAAAAAGGTAAAGACACAGCAACAGTTTGTCTCTGATTGTTGTCATAACTGTCCAGTTTCAAATCCTTGAGGAATCCTGCTGGAATATGTTGTTCCAAAATAACGTCTCATCAGTAATTTTACAAATTACAAAAGAATGATAGTGGGCGCTGCCACTGATGGTAAAAGATGAATGATCTACTAACCTATTGCTACACTGTTACATCAGCTACACGGCATTCTTCTGGAGGTTGTTAGGTCAAATTAAGAAAGAATGTAAATGATAGTCAGAGCTAGATTGATGATGTATATACTTGTATTTATTACCGATGGAATCCATGCATACCTGTATGTGAAAGGTTTTTTATTGTGTCAGTTTTAAAGCTTCTTTTTTTAAGGTTCAGTCTCACTACTCCTGAAGCTGTTTTCTTTATTACCTGCTAAGCACCGATCAGCAGACAGACACAGTCAGCAACTAGGTGGAAACAAAGTGATAAATAACTTAGATTTATCAGGTGGACATGGAAAGGATTCTTTCCAACATTCTAATAATAAGAAAAAGTTACATTTATTTAAAATACAGTCAAGTTAACCTCATTGTTGTGCTCGACCCGAAACTGAAATGGGATGACTGCGCTGAATGTTTAAGCACAAAGGCACAGTAAAGAAACTGTCCTGTTTTTCTTTTGAATATGTGCATTCCAAAGGGCTTCACTAATTCTACTGTGCCTTTATCGAAAGTGTTTAAATGATTTGTATCATCTCTTGGTTTGTTAATGCTAATGAAGCCCAGATTGATGGGAAAACAGTAACAGTAGTCAGTAAACTATTTGGATTAACATGACCGGGTATGGAAACTATATACAAAGAAAGAGTCATGAAGGACGAGGACAAGAATCATTGTGGGTGATGAGAGGCATCCTCTCACCTCCTCATTGAAACTGCTCCCATCTGAACGACGTTATTGCCCCCTCTTCTGACAAAATGCCCTGTGATTATGGCTGAAAACTTATTTCTATATGGGGACAATTAAAGAATCTAACCTCAAAGTGCTTTAAAAATTATGAATTGAAGCCAAACAATAGGAAACAAATAAAAGCAAGTTAAAGGCCTCACATCATTAGACATGAGAGCACAAATATTAGATTAAAAATGTTACAGATAAGGAGTAAAAACAAACTTAATTGTCATTAAGATGAGACATAAGATTTAAAAGGCAAAAAAAAATTAAAAGGTCAATAGTTAAAGATGTATTCAGACCCGAACAGGCACACTTACGGAATGATGTAAATTATATACAAAGTACAATTATTTTGTCCTACTCACCCTAAACTTCTTCTCTATCTGTCTACACTCACTAAGGTCCAGGGCTCATCATGGAACAGCCCGGATGTTGTGGAGCAAGACCTACTGACTCCGTGCTCGCCGGGAGATCCCAACGCCATAGAGATTATGTGGATGGACGTCCCTGGAGAAAAGCTTTCGATGGCAGTCGTGTGCATGGTAAGAAAAAGATTCTGGTAGCAAAGTGTGTGCGTGTAATTTTAACCAAAGAAGTATTCAAATTTTTACAAAACATATCTGTGCGTGAGAATTCTTATCAAACATATTCCAACCTCTGCCGTCCTCTCCGTACAGGCGGACATGCTGAGGTCACTCACTACCATCAAGCCGACAGTGAGCGAGCAGGACCTGGATAAGATGAAGAAGTTTACGGAAGATTTTGGTCAAGAAGGCTGTGTAAGATATGACAAAAATAATGCTTCAACAGCATATTATTGTTTTTGTTTGTGACAAATAACATGATTCAATAATGAAATCTAATCAATAAATCAAGTTTCAGCACTTTTTATTACTCAAATATCAATTGTTTACATCTTCGCATCTAAGGTTTTGTGTTTCTATTACTTATTTTATTTTTGAATTTCTAAAATGTAAGAGATAATCTCTTTATTTTTTTAAAGAAAACTTTCTGTCTTTAATTATATATATGAAGTCGATGGCTGTGCAACAGAGACTCTGGGAAAATGCACATTTCCAACACTACATACCTCTCACCACTGTCTAAGGAGGATTGTGCTCGACAGAAATAGTTTCGGGGTTGGTTTTTTGTGAATAGGAACTTCTCCTATAACATTTAGAAAGTTTTCTCTTTAAAATATGTGGGTTACCCTTCACTGGTTATCCTATCTCAGACATGCAAGTTTAAAGGTTCAGTGTGTAAGATTGAGGTGAAAGGGATCTTTAAGCAGAAATTGAATATAAATAGTTGTAGTGATGTTTTCACTAGTGTGTTTAATCTAAATTGTACAACATGTGGTTTTATTTACCCTACAACGCACACTCTATATTTAAACACTTTATATTTACATCTGGAACGGTTCCTCTCTATGGAGGCTGCAATGTATTTTACAGTAGGCCAGACCGGAGAAACTAAACACCTTTTGAGTTTTTATGACAACTGAAGGTTACAACACTCTGGGATGTTTGGAAGGAGAGGGTGAGGTGAGGGGTATTCAGCTGCAACATGCAATGTCACCAACAGATGTCACTAGATTCTACACACTGAACCTTTAGGGGGTGTAATTATACACATCACGTAAAAACAGCATCAATGAAAAATGTACGTTCTCTGTAAAAAATAATAAAGGGTGTTTTCTGTAAAAAACAATAAAGGGTGTTTTCTGAATCTCTAGAGTTGATGCATTTAAGGGGCAGTAGATTTCACTGCAATGCTTTTTAAAGCATTTGAGTTTTGATGTGTTCATAGAAATCCAGTGAATGTCTATGCACATAGTTTTTACACTTGCTGTGTTCTGAATTATTTCTATATCCCGTCTATATGCTCAGCATGTTTTCAATGTGACCATCTAATGTGTCTTTATTCAAGAGTTTCTTCTTGTGTTTATTGAGGTCACTTAATGGTTACATGAATAAAGCAAAACATGCTAATTGGCACTTTTGTTCTCACATTTAAATAAACACAAAACAGGTGTCATTTTATTTTAAATGCAGGGTCAGTTATTTAATTAGTACATTTGTTAAGATAAATACAATTTATTTTACATAGATGTATGACCTGTAGAAAAATGACATCAGTGTTACGCTGCTAATACAATCTGATTATTAGTAAAACTGAAATCATTTGTCTCGTACATCTCGTCAGTTAGTGCCATTAGAAGATACCATGAAGATATGCAGCGTCTTGAAAAGCAGATCAAAGTGTTTCACATTTGGCAAAGTTGCTGTTTTTAATCGAATAAATAATCTCATCATTAAGATGAATAATGGAGGTAATTTAATGTAAAAATTAATAACTTATTGAAATGTGGCTATATCTCAAGGGACTGATCAACCTGATAGGTATTTTGGGTAAATTGAAATGAAAAGAAAATACCACTTCACAAGAAATGAAAAGTTGGACTCGACAGCTGCCAATGAAAATTAAGGACCATAAATAACACAAGCAAATATACATATGAGTCAACAGGAGTGACGTCCCTTTTCACTTTAAAGCACATCATGTAAAAGCCAGTGTTTCCTCATCCAAACTTATTTGTGGAGAAGACAACATCATACGTCCATCTCGACAAATGTGCTACAGTGAAAGTGATTATTGCTTTGTGTGTGTGCGCGCATTCCTCCAAACATAACTCTCATCTCTGCCGCCACAAATAACCTGAGGAAACACTGCAAACTCCAAACTTGGGTAAAACTAAATCAAATAGGTTACTGTAAACACAGAAAAACAAAACCTGCATGTAAAAAGTCATGGTTATACAGTTATATTTCTGCGAATATAAAGGACAAATGTGCTCCATAATACAGAAACAAAGCTGACTGAGACGTCAGCTGAGAGAACCTAAAGTGTACATAGGAAGAGAAGCATCTTTCCTGCCATTCAAATAACTCTTAAAGTGAATAACTTGTTTTTTGTTTAAAAACATTCATATTGAGACAACACAGAGGGAGAGGGACACTGCCACACAGGGCGTAAGAGAAAGTGCTAACAGTATTTAATTTGTGTATAGGACATATAGGGAGTAGTTTGCCTGCCCATCACAATCATGCTTCATCGATGGAAGTAGCCAAACAGACATATTTCACTCCAACTCATGTAAGGGCACGTAGAAGAAGCCTAAGGCTGTGCAGACAGGGGGTGTACAATGTGCTACTAGTTTTAAGTTAGTCAAGATACTAAAAGACGGAGAAGAGAGAGCCGAGTGCCAAACCAGTGGCCGCTCCAGCGAGCATGCCCAAAGCTACATCTCCTCCGTCGTCACGCTGGCGTTCCCGAATAATGACGTGGTTCCCTCCAGGAGCAGCATACCCACCTAGAAGGAAAAGAGCAAAGGGATTTCCCATTCAAGTTTGGGGTGATTAGATTTAAAGTTGCTGAAATTAACTCTTTGCTCTTTTTCTAATCAGAAGGTTCATGTTTAATGTCATAAGTTCATCCAACAGCAGCCACATGTGCTACCTTTCATTCAGTGCAATGGTTTACATTTACACATGTGCTGACAAATATTTACCTTGGTACTGATAAGGATAAGCAACAGCGTAGGGCTGCCCATCAGCAGAGTATACAATCTGGGTCGCATGTGGAGGAGGTGCAGCGTAGTCTCCATACGGGCCGGGAGCATAAGGCTGGTGAAAAAGACAAAGAAAGAAAACTTTTAAAACTTCTCTATTCATTCTCTATCGAGTAAGTAACAACAACGCAGTTCAGTGTATTTGAATTTACAGATAAGTTCCCTAATATTTCTTATTTACTTTACCAGTAGATGGCAGTACACCACAGTGTTGCATGTTTTTAGGTAGTATTTGTTTACTTTCTAAAAAAGTTATTTTAAGTATATACAGTAATTTATTGTGATATTATTATCCCAAGCACATAAACATGGTTAAAATCCCTTTAAAGAGGCAAATAAAAAATAAGTTGACTACTGATATTTGTGCTTTGGCTCTATAGTCGAGCTGGGATTTAATCAAATATTCAACTCTGCCAAGGAGGTAATGTTTTAACCTCTGTCTCTTAGTTTGTTGGTTGGTTTTTATGTTTCTTTGTTTATAAGCAAGATTACACAAAACAATTTAGGGATTACCACAAAACTTAGGAAGGAATGATGCAATATGGGTCAGGGAAGAACCCACTTCTTGTTGGTATAGATCCTTATCAGGGTGGAAGAGCAAGGACTTGCTTTACTTTCATTAACATTGTGAGAATGTCTTTTTTTGACAGTTTGAGTGTGTGTAATTTGGCGGGCTTGATTTAATTTAAAGGGACTGTACTGAGTGCTATTTTAGTTTATATTAAAAAACACAATGCATAGTTGTTGATATATTGTCTGTAAACGGTGACTTGCTAATAAAAACCCATCTTTCCTGATACCAAATAAAACAAATATCGGGAAGAAATCCGGTTCACTGTCCCAAATCAGTTGAACCAAACTACTGTTTAAAAAATGCATAAATAGTTGACATCTGTTATGTTTACGCTTATTACCTGAGGTGGGGGTGCATATTCTGAGTAGGGGGGTGGAGCAGATGCCATTACTTCCTGTGCATAGCCGATCTGAGGAGAAGTGAGCACCTTAAAATATAAAACAACAAAATTAATCTCCCCTGAGAGTTGAGAATGTGCACTTACAAAACTGAGACACATGACATTAAATGTAAACTGTATAGGATTCCAACTAAATAATTTGAAAAAAGTTCCTTATGTTGAATAGAATTGAGGGTTATAATTTTATTGAGATACTATGAAAAAAAAAGAATATGAGAGTTTTCTGATAAAAGTAAGTAACAATTAGGAAAAATATCTTTGTCCACCAATCTTGCATTCTGAGCCTTAAACATGAAAATGTTAATTTGATATTTTCTAGCAGCTTGTGTCAGGGCGGATTTCTTTAAAAAAAAAAAAAAAAAAATCTTAATTTTCTTATAAAACAAAAAGGAAAAACCAAAATAATTTGAGGCATGGCAGAAACTTACTGCATTAATTCTGGCATCCTGAAGTGCCATGGTCCATGCCCTGCAGCAAAAGTGAAAACCATGTCATATTTTAATTACATTAATGCATGCAATAAAAAGAAAAAAACACAGAATACCTCAAACTAATACTTTCAACTTACACAACAGAGACACAAAATACAGTGGCCAAGATAATTCAGCAAACTGATATTAAGACTCAGCATGCAAGTGTTGTCTTACAGAGCATCATCTGCACTGTCTGCACAGAGGCTGATGACCCGTCCATCTCTGCACACTATTTGGAGCAGAGCATCACGCATCTTCCCCTCCGGTGGGTTCAGCTCTGAGGGGGACAGGCCATCAAAGGCGGCAGAGTTAAATGCATGAGCAGCTGGCTAGTTGATAATGTAAATATGGAGCCACTAACAACACCATGCAATCGATGATAAGTACCTTGACATGCTGCAGAGCTGCGGATGTTGATGCAGTCCACTCTCATGTGAATATCATCCTCCATGTCACGGCGTTGTTGATCATTGTAGAAGACGAGTCGTCCATCAGCCCACAAGTCAAACCAGTTTCTCTTCCACCGGCGCAGTATGGTACCTTAAAAATGGTCACATTAAAACTGAATCTACCTCAAGGAAACCTGAACCACACAGTCTGTCACAGCTCCTCAACCATGTGGATCAGACATTGACTCTGTATGCACGGACACTCACTTTGTCGATGGAGCCAGCCACTCTTCACCATAGCCATCTTGGAAGCAACACCTACAACGATACAAAATAAATACAAAAAATACAGTATATGTTATCTTAATGGAGCACTCTCCGATCTGGTGACAGGGCGAGGCCGAGTCACACACACCTCGTGACTGTTCACGCTGCTGGCCTCTGTCCACAAACACATTATCAGACCAAAACATAATCTCTGTGACAAAAAGTGAACAACAGTCTTGTTTCAAGTCAACACAGTTGCTACTCACGAGGTTGTAAAACCCCGTGGTTCTTCATTAGAGCATCAGTAGAGGTTAACGTAGATCAATGTCAATAGGACTTCAACTTCCTTCATAATCTTAATGATGTTCTGCTACTGCTAGCCTAGTGACTGGTGTTAGCTTCAAGTAACTACAGTACATGTGTGAATATGTCACCTTATTGGGTATCCATTTGAACGATTTGATACCCAATAAGGTTTGAACTGGTTTTGTACACCTGCCAATATAAGCACAACAACGTAGTAATAGCGTGTGTTTATATTATGATACCAAAGCTAGCATTAGCCGAAGTTAGCTGGCGTTGTTGTGATGAGCACGTCAGTAGCAGGTTGATCCCCTGGTTCAGTACTAACTCGTTAGCTGAACACTAAAACTGTTGGAGAACAGAGTGAGGGTCGCTTACTTACTCGCTTGTTATTGTGTTTGGAGAAAAGCTGAAACCTTTTTCGAAGACGCTGCGAACACGGATGTGAGATGTGAAAGAGAAACGACGATGCGACCCTCGGAGCGAAATAAAAAAGCCGATGACCCGAGAGGACTCGGTCCGTTCACTGCCGTTATTCTCACGTCTAAAGTTCCCGTTAGCCCCGCCCACGGAGCATCGTCACTATGTCCCAGTCTCTGTGGGCAGAGGAGGGGGCGCTTGTTTGTTGTTGTTTGTATTGACCTGACGTATCAGCTGACTGCGTTGGAGCAGCAGAAAGTGCGAGTTAAGGCGGGGAGGGAGCGCTCCTTTTACGTCCCATTGCATCTCTTTGCCCTCAAATGGTGGACGATCCTCGTGCAAACAGCTGTTCATCTCACTGAGTCGGCGTAGATCAAGGAAATCAAGCGCTATAGTAAGCATATAAGTTGGGATAAATGTCATCCGCAGTACATGCGAGTAGCTGAGTTGTATCATGTGTGTATCTGTGTGTATGTGTGTTTGTGTTGTGTGTGTGCGCTGGATAGAAACTTATTCTGATTGTTTATAGCCGAATCTTTATCCCCGCCCACAGGGGAGGCCTGCAGACACAATCGAGTATCTCCAACCCACTGACCGGCGGGAGACCCAGGGTTACAAAACAAGCCCGACAGCTCCCCAACCATATATCTATGTCCCCAACAGCCAACACTCTGAAAGCTAACCTGAGCAGCGCGAAAGCTAAGTAGCTAACTTGAAATGGCGACGGCGATATATCTGGAACATTATCTTGACAGTGAGTAACCTTGGTCACACTGTGTTTTTATCGGAGTTCTCCACATGTTGCTCTTGTTTGAAGTTTATTTAGTTTGACTGTATCGGAGACTTTTTCGCGGGGCGGGTCACTGACAGGTACAGGCGCACTGCGTTAGCAAGTAGCTTTTGGCTCACTGACGTTAGCTTGCTAGCTAAGTGATTAGCATCGTGGAATAAAGTTTGACAAACTCATGTGTGGGGATAAATTCAGTCCGGGGCTATGGCCATAACCATCAAGCCCAGTGCTGCACAGTTAAAGTGGCCGGTGAGCCAGTGAGCGGATAATGTTTACTACTTGTTCTGTCACATTGGTGTAGCTACCAACGAGATAACTTTTTAAAACCGTGTCCATTTAAGTCAACAATGGTGTTTTGCTTCAGGGTAGTGGACCACCTTGTGTTTGCAACCTGTTGGTTACCGCGTTTCATTGCCCCGTGTAAACGTAACTATTTACGCGCCGGGGCGGGGTCTGTGAAGTGCGTCATATTGTAACGTATACGAACTCGAACTGTGACGCCAAGGGAGAGGGGGTGATATCATTATAACGGTTGGATCACTGCCAACCACCCCACGTTTCCTTTGGAACTAAATAAAGTAATCTGAGAGCAGTAAAGGCGCGTTCAACTCCCAGGTAGCGTACGTTTTTAAATAGATACATGAATACAAAGTACAATGTGTTGTTTATTTTTTTACCACACTTTTATTTTGTATCTGAGTTGTTTCATCTATTGTTTGCAGTCAATTTTTAAATATTCTCCCTTCTTAAGACCTACTTATTTCTTTGGTGTCTGTTAATCAACAGCATAGACTCAGTCTCATTTATTCAAAACAATTTTAAGTAGTATTGTTTTGTTGTGGTCACCTTTGAGTTGAAATTATATATTACAAATAATTGCAAGTTTAACATTTAAAATCAGTTAAGGACAAGTAATAGTTGAATTGTAAAAGGAAACCTTGACACCACATGAGTTAATTGGGGGAATAAAGCGCAATGTATGTCCTCATTCCCTTCATCCTATTGTCAATCTCTTCCCTAGGTATTGAAAACTTACCATGTGAGCTACAGAGAAATTTTACTCTGATGCGGGACCTGGACAATAGGACAGAAGGTGAGCATTTAGTCAAGTTAATCATTCAAATGGTTCATGGATTTTAAGCCCCTGCACAAACTTTGTCTACCTGCACCATCCATCCAAATTTCTCCAGAACGATAATGCTCTTGCTGTTCTGCAGAAAAGAAAGGAGAGATTGACAAACTGGCTCAAGAGTACATAGTGAATGTGAAGAACTTGGCATCACAGCAGAGAGTGGAACATCTGCAGAAGATCCAAAATGCCTACAGCAAGTGCAAAGAATTTAGTGATGACAAAGTCCAGCTCGCAATGCAGACATATGAAATGGTAAACAGATATACTGGTATACTTAAGGTTTTATTAAGTCAGTATGTTGATTATAACACACACACACACACAATGTGTTGATTACTTTTTTATAATGTATTACAATCTGAAAATAAAACTATTTACACAGTAAAGCTCTTACCCACTTGCAACCTTTTTTCCATAGGTGGACAAACATATCTGCAGACTGGATGCCGATCTGGCACGGTTCGAGAACGAGCTAAAGGAGAAACTGGAAGTGAGCGGCTATGAAAGTGCAGAGGGAAGAGCACTGAAAAGTTAGTGGGACAACTAATGGCTTTTATTCTAAGACAAATCCAATGTATACACATATTAACGTATACATATATTTTTTTCATAGAAGGTGATTCCAAGGGACTAAGAGAGAAACGTGGATCCAGGGGAAGGGGAAGGAAAATATCTGATGAAGATTCTCCCAAGAAGAAAAAGATGAAAAACAGGTAACATGTTGCTGGAGGCTCAGTTAGGCCAGGCTGTTTACTACATGTGAATCTGCACTGCTCATTTTATCGATCTGAAAAGCCTGTATCATTCACACATCCACTGTTCATTCAGCCTGCAAATGATTTGGAATTATGTTGAACTCAAATCATGCTCTTTGCTCTATTGGTCTTCCAGCCCAGACTTGAGCGATGCTCTCCTGCCCATGCAGCCGTCAGATGTTTTGGACATGCCAGTCGATCCCAATGAGCCAACTTACTGCCTGTGCCATCAGGTGTCGTATGGGGAGATGATTGGATGCGATAACCCAGATGTAGGTTTCTGTAATTTTTCTCTTTTGCTAGAATTTAAACTAACACAATAAGGTATTATGACAACCTGCAATCATTATTTTATCTTTTTTTTGTTTTTCAGTGTCCAATTGAGTGGTTTCACTTTGCTTGTGTGGATCTCGCCACAAAACCCAAAGGAAAATGGTAAGACTACTTTTAAGGTAGTTAGAAGCAGATGAACTGAAAGATGTTCATACAAAGATATTGCATTGAATCACTTGTTATTTTAATATGGATAACACCTGATTGTTCTGTGTTAACACATATTTTTCTCTCCTCTCAAATCCCTCAGGTTTTGTCCAAGATGCACCCAAGACAAGAAGAAAAAATGAGATTTTTTATTTTCAGAAATGATGTATGTATTTTTTTGTAGATTAATAGTGTAATATATATATTTTACCTTCTATCAATCTCCATAGAAATTGAGTCATACATCTTATTTTTAAAAGCCCAATCCGGATTTGGAGTATAGCTCCACTTGTGGCAACATCATCCCAGCCTCTACTGGCTTTACTTTGTTTGTTCGAATGGATTTTAAGAGAATCCTTTTTCCATTAGCTTTCAAATAACTGATTCACCTACAGTATGCCTTTTTTGTGTACTTTGGGTAAATTCTTCTGGATAGTGTAGTTAAAATCCACAAATCATTGCCAATCAAACTCATTCACATTAAGTCATATACTATATACATATATATTGTCATTACCAACATACTCAGAAATCCTGGATTGTGGCTTTATTATACTTGAAATGTCCATTTTATAAATACCTATTTTTAAATACGTTAACAGCCTGCTGAGAATATAGTTTTAAACGCCTAAATCCACAGAAATAATGGTGGTAAAAGGAATTGTGTTTTCTGTTACTACCTCCTTAGGGAATACATCAGCACCGCATCAATGACTGCAATTAATACTGATGTAAGAAATTGTGTTTTAATTAGCTTAAACCAAACAAGCAAAGCAATGTAAATTAATTCTTTACTTATTTTCTAAAAGACCTGCGACATTTTTGAATGTATTGTGGTACTAATGGTCAGTCGGTCAGTGTCTTTTGTCAGCTGAATGAGGTATTTAAGCACTTTGAGTGAAATTTCCCCTGAAGAGGTTTGATACTGCAGGCTTGGTTTCTCATCTAAAACTCGGCCATAGTACGTCGCTTCAAACCCTATATGGAAATCTATACATATGCCTAAAATATATATACATATATATATATTTGGTGTGATATGAAACTATTTTATGGAAGCTGTGTTTTTTCCAAAGATATAATTGTTGTATTACATATAGCTGAACACTCAAATTTTATTTAATAGGATTTTAGCATCTTCTTTAATATTCTACTGTGAATATCCCTCATATAGATGTAAGCCACAAATAAAAGAGCCAAAGTCTTTGTATTTTGTAAAATTCAGTATTTTATACCAAATAAATATTCAATATCATTTATGCAGCATCTTTCTTTGCAGTTTGAGATGGAAAATGTCTGTGAATTGATCACAGGTCATTCACAATCTTGGATGGGTTTTTTCATCTAATCTATGAATTATGTACCTTTTTATGAGTGGTACATAAGCTTCCAGATTGCAACAAAGTACAAACATTACTATTCAATACTATATATAACATGTATAAATAAAGGATGGGAACAGTTAAAATTCATTATCAGACTCGTCATCCCAGCTGCACTTTTCTCGGGTGGACTTGCTGAACTCCACTTCCAGGTCATAGACAAAGTCAGCATCATCTTTGCGCCTTCGGTTTTTCTCAAACAGTTCGTCCATTTGGCCCTTCTTGCGAGCTAGCTCCTCGTCGTCCAGTTTGTTCAGGTCTTGGTCGGGGTCCAGCTGGAACGAGGCGAGGCTGTGCTCCAGGCTGTGGCCCTGCATGTGATCTCGCAGGATGATGTGAAGCTTCTCGAGCTGGCTCTGAGACACAGCCTCCAAGTAGTCCCTGTGCCGAGGGTTGTTTTTCAGCCTCTCAGCAGCCAGGCTGTAGTCTGGAGGTTGAGGAGAGGAGACATCAAGAGTTCAAACACTGAAAGGAAAAGTTTAAAGGATTGGATAAACCTTCTAGGGGTATTACCCCCAGTCCTCCAACTTTGTGAATATTTAGTATGTTTTTGTTGTAGCTTGGTGCTGCAGCTTCCTATTGAAGGTAATATAAACAGGTTGCCTCAACGATGGAAGTCTTCCTGTCAGGTATTTTGTTGTAATTTGTTCAAGCACCATCTTAATACTAGCTCAAATGTTGTTTTTTTGCAGGGCTCTGGACGGTATAAAACCTCCTAAATGTTTTGATCCTTGCACGTAACATGTGGTCTTATTGGTCCATATTCCCACTGATCTACAGTCAATTGAATTACATCAGGGTCATTACAAACTATCAAATCTGGAGCCTTCAGGGTCCCTAGGATTTTTGAGTCTAGTGGTAACCCTCTT
This sequence comes from Platichthys flesus, assembly GCF_949316205.1. NCBI lineage: Eukaryota > Metazoa > Chordata > Actinopteri > Pleuronectiformes > Pleuronectidae > Platichthys > Platichthys flesus. Next base: position 19,461,225 of record NC_084953.1, on the reverse strand, counting down.
TGCCTGGCTGGTAATAAAATGTAACAAGAAAATTCCTTCCTAGAACTTTTGAATGTGTGCAGCATGCTTCCGGCCGGGTACGAAGACATCACAGATTCATTTGAAATATGACCACTGACACTCGTTCCTTTGATGAAAGCTCCCATTAAATCCCCCCAGCTGTTTTTCACAATATACGAGCGAGCCGTTTGGCAATAGTCAGAGCAAACCATTTTCGCCCGAGACGCATGTTCTGCGCATGTACGAAATTTATGGCAGAAGAAGAATAATGACGACACAAGAAGTTTAGCGAATAATAATATATTTGCATGCATTGCTTTACTGCACACATAAAAACAATACTATATTTTGATAGAGAACACTGGGATTCCAACAGTTGATAGGTATAAGTTGCAAAATTATAATCTGGTTTTACCTGAATACTTTGAGAAGTTCCGTAAAGGTATTATTCTCTTTCGTATCTTTTTGGTTTCCGTGTGTTGATAAATTAAAACTACGGAGGCTGGAGAGAACTTCACTCCACATCGCTTTGCCTCGTAAAGCATCCTCTGTGTACGTCTCCTACAAACTTGGTTTCAACTGTGTTTTAACCAAATCAATAGCGCATTCTAACCATAATATCTAATAGTCCAAAATAGTATTTAAAGATTGAGCTTGAAGCAACAAACTAACTAAATCTTGCGGATTGAGATGTAACCGTTGCCCGTCCCCAGCGTTGGTCGATGTAAAATCTTTCAGCCTTCAGCGAAGCCTGTTTACATTGAGAGTTAACAAAAAATGTAAGCACAGTTTTACTCAATGTGAATATTATCATAAAATACAAATAAAATCTAAACAGGAAATTTGTGCTTACAATTTGCCTAAGAGCATTTCCCCGTGAATGTGTTAGTTATATTTTTAGTCAGGCACTAGCGCAGCTTCTCTGGAATTACCAAAGGTCCCTTCTTTATTTCTTTTCCGTAAACAGCTCGCACTTATTTCCGGGTTCAGGAATCAAACATGCTGTAATCTAGTCAGAAGCTTATGATCGATTCTATAAATAGTGTGTAAATAGGTCATTGAAATTCGCCATTAATATTTGATGTATTTGATATTGCTCTCTGTGTTGACCTGGTTAGCGACGTGTCAATGTTCTATCGAACAGGGTAAGATATATTGTTACACTGCTTAACTGTTGATAAATCTTTGAACTCAGTTTTGGTAAATTAGGATAAACATAATGTTGACAGGAATTCTCACTGTGCATCAAGAATGAAGCACATAGTTTAATTAAGGAGTTCATGTTGATGATCGTCTTCTTAATCAATGCTTTGTCCAAGTAAACAAAAGAGTAAAACTGACTATCTCCGTCATAATTGTTTATAGGATAAACAAAAAGTGCTCCCCTCTCGTATTGTGATCTTCATCAATGTAACCTGCACATTTGTTACAGACACGAAGGATTGTCATCTTTTGAAGCTTGGGCTTGAATCCACATCAGTGTCAGTGGAGCTTAGTAAACAGGGTTTCCACAGGTAAATGCTGGGCGGTCTTAATACTGGTAGAGCTATGTTCAAGGCTTATTGTGAGTGAAATGAGTAAATTATTTTTGTCCTGTTTAGGGAGGTAATAACCACTGTTGAGTTCAGCCCTGCCCTGCTCAGTAGTGTCAGGGTTTTGCTTGTTCATCGATGGCCTCAAGGTGTCTTCATCGATCCGTACCAGCTCGCATCCCTGAGAGATCAAAGGGATTGGCAGGTGAAACTCATACATGCAAAATCTTGTTACCTTTGATTAATACCACACAACTTAACAGAAACGAGCAAATTGTTGATATAAATATGTCTAACCACATTCACTGTACGTTTGTTGCTTTTTGTAAGATATTGCTCGATTCAGCCATTGACCTCGAGGTGCCTGCTGAAAAGACTTCAGGGTTTGTCAGCTATGTATTTCCAACACCTGATGATCCAACTCCCAGTCTGCTAAAAGTAACGATTCCAATACATGGCCGCTACCATGAGGCGTCTTCAGTTGGGAAAACATTTACATCGGTCGACATCCAACCTCCTGAGCTGCTGCTACGGGATGAAAAATGTAAGTGGGTCATTTTTATACTGTGGGTCCATACTTAAGCTCGTTGAGTAGTAAAAAATACTAATAAAAAGTTATTAGTAAAGTTTGACTACATGTCTATAACTTCATTATAAAGGCTCTACACATTTGTTGTTATTGACGGAGACAAAAATGGATAATGGTATAGTTTTAATCTAAAATTATTTTTTTCTTCCAGGTTTGAAGCTTGACAACTTGGAGCTTTACACCGTTGTGGAGGCCCCCTGCACTGTAGACAACTCAAGCACTTGCTCATGGTTTAAAATCCAGCAGCATCAGGTGCTTCACTGAAAATCTTCTCATAATGCTGCGTGTAAAAAAAGTTCAAACTTTTTTTCATTAGACTAATTATCTGTTGTTTCTTTTATTCCCATTCAAAAATGTCTTGTATCCTGCAGCGTGGCCCCATGAGTTTACAGATCCCAGTAGGTGACCGGTCCCTGGTGATGCCTGTGTGCGGTGGAACTCTTCTGGTCACAATGATCTGCTGTGTGGTTCTGTCCAGATACATGTGGAATCATCAAATTATGCAGTGATGATCAGCATACCTCAATTGTATACATAATTGTATAGTTTTGTCTGATACTGGGAAAATGATGATATTATTAGGATCATCAACATTAAATAGGCATTAAGAGATAACACTACACAGACATAAGTAGAACGTCCCTTTGAGATGACACTAACTATATCAGGTTTTATAATTGTTCTGGTTTTTCTCTGCAAAAGAATCTAGATAACCCACTTTTTGAAACAGGCCAAAATTAGTGTAAGTATACATGTTTTTTGTGGTAAGTCTACTTATTCCTTATAATCTTGGCTCACAGATAGTAGCATAGCCCAGGGCATAGCGGAAGATGGCATTTGTTTATTTACTCAGTTTGAAACACTTAACTCAGGAATGAGGTGTGACCACCTATCATGTTTACAGGAAGCTCTTGATCCCATTTGCAAACAATATTTAAGATCCAAGTAACCAAAAGTTAAATCTAGTTTCTTAACTTCCACTGCTTCCTGTGCTCTGTGCCCTTTTTAACTAAGGACAAATTCCTGTCTTAATATTTGTTGAGAGTGACGTTTCTTTTTATTCTGGGCTGGCCTTGGGCTGGGCAATAAAAATAAATCGTCAATGTATATTTGAATATGTATTATGCATTGTGCACAGTGAGGAGGCATAAAACTTCATTGATCTACCTTAGATTTTATCAAAGTGTTTGACTCTGCTTATGAAGTAGACTTTAAAACCACAACCTTTGCCCAGGAGCGGAAAACTGTCTTTAATCTTAACAGAAATAATATCATGATAATTGTCGATACTGACCGACATTTTTTTATTTGGATATCATTTTCAGCAAAGCCATAATCTACTTATGTTGTCATGAAATAATAAAAAAATGTCATAAAACTATAGTCCATATTGGGGCCAGGTATAAAATTGTTTGTTTAACTTACAGTATTGTAACTACAACCTTTGTGCTTATGTAAATTGTTTTTTATAAAGTATTTTGAGATTCTGTGTTTAAACAGAGGAACATTACAGACGTACACAAGGCTGCCGTTAATAAAAAAAATACATGCATGTTCATGGATGTCATTTTTGCCCCTAGTTTCATAGTGTTTTCCAGTTTGCTCAAATGTCACAATCACCTACAGGACAACAAAGGGATGAATAGGAAATATATATATTTTTTAGATCTACAGAATTAAATTTGACCCATTTAAACATACACACCATATATGGACATATTTCATTGATATAACATTGAACTGGATGAGTGATCACACTCAATTTATGCAATAAAAGTGTATCATGATTATCAAATTTCACACCATCACGCCTTGGTCCAGTCTTCACAAATTGCTAAGCAGGACCTGGGGTTTTATACTTTTATACTCCAGATAAAGTTGTATATTAACCAGCCTCTCCCTCACAGTGTAAATGAACTGGATGACCTAAAAGGCTTTCGAGCTAAACTCCTTTTCTCACAGTCAGTTTCCTGAGTGTGATGGTGTGTAGTGGTGTTATCAGAGCAGACAGGCTGTGATGTATGCACTCAACTAGTCACCAATCCTTTGAAACCCTCAGTACAGACGGAATAGGCTGCGGCAGGGCTGGGTCGGTAGTTCCGCTTCCCCGTCGCCATAGCGGAATTATCCAAAGGCCCAACAGATAGAAGAAAAGTTGAATTGTAAATAGTTGCAGTGGCGTGTCTTCTAGGTGATCTGTGCGCGGTGTGAGCCGGGCGGGGCCCACACGTTCCACAGGAGGTGCCTTTGACGGACTGACGGAGGTTCAACGGAGCGTCGAGAATCGTCCAGGAGTCAAGTTCTGTCCAAGTTTAGCTGGTGAGGAATCTCCGGTGAGCTCCTGTGCTCCTGCTCCGTTAGCCTGGCAATTAAAGCTCATCCGCGCTAGTTAGCATGCTGGCTACTTTACACTTGTGTTTTCTCAGCCACATCTTCACAATGTAAACTTCTTCAGGGAGGAAACTTCACTTTTAACTGCAACACCAGTTTGGTGTTAGCCGAGCGCTTAACGCTCCTCCATAAAAATTGCAGACGCTAATGCAGCTTATCGTGCTAACGTTAGCGTAATGCTAGCACACTTGGTGGCCAAGTGCTTCGTGCTACCGTTAGCCTGCTAGCCGCCCCTAATGTTACACATTTGAAGGACACTTTTCAAGCTACAGGTGCCGATATACGAGGAAACAATGGACTAACGGCAACGTGTGGCCTCGGCTCATTTTAGCAAGATGTAACATTGTTAGCATTCATTTCTGCATCTAATACACAGTGAGAAGAGTAACTTTAATTATTCTCTTAGTTCAGCTGGGCTCATCTTTGAGGGGAAACTTGGCTAAATAAAAAGTAGTTAGCTGAAAAGATAATTGTCAACATGTCTCGGACCAACACTGGAATCGGTAGAATCAACCAAAGGTGTTTCGTGGTGAGCTGTGTTTACTGTTGCTGCTCCAACAAAAACAGTCTCTCCTTTAACCATTACTTTGTCTCTTCTCTCACGCTCAATATTTATTAATCATTCAATCAATCAGTCTTTTACAGAGTATTCACAGACTCAACACAACTTGCTCAAACAAAATCATTAGTAAAGATGTTTGTGGACATAGTGCACAAATAGACACGGTAGACAAGACGGTGGATGATTTAAAGCAGGGAAGTTGCACGTTGTGTCTGTGAAAGATAGAAACATGTTGTGTTGAGTGTAGCTCTTCATTATATTGTTATACAGTAGGAAGTAGCTCCTTATTATTACTCAGCGTGCTGTATTTGTTATCTTCTTACAGTGTGTGTTGTCTTTGTCACATATTCTCCCAGGTACGACCTGGTGCTTCCTGTCCCTTCTGCACCTCCTCTCATTGTGCATGAGCACACCTGAGCCTCATGCGGATGTGAGCACCACTCGCTCCCCCTCTGTTTGCCGCCCTCTCCATCCCTGCCCTGTTGTGTTCCCTGGCCTGGTTAGCCCTGTGAGGCTCTCGAAAAAGTAAACAATAATGTGTGATAACGGAGACCCTGAGGATAAACCTCCAGCCCCTCCAGTCAGAATGAGCAGCACCATCTTCAGCACCAGCTCTGGCAAAGACTCCCTTTCAGCAAACCACAGCTCTAAACCACTGCCTTCTGTGCCTGAAGAAAGGAAACCTCGTAACAAGATCATCTCAATCTTCTCTGGGGCTGAAAAGGGTGAGACCAAGGATCGGGCACCACCGAAAGAAAAATATCTGTCATGACGGTACTGTAATGGTTTTTTTTTTCAGTCTAAAGGTTGTTCTGCCACTTTCAGGTGCCCGAAAGAAAGACAAAGATAAAGAGCGACCAGAGATCTCACCCCCTTCAGATTTTGAACACACCATACACGTTGGGTTTGATGCTGTCACAGGGGAGTTCACTGTGAGTTTTCCATGTTGGGACAATTTTTTTCCTTCCACTAACTCCTACTTTATGGCACACAACATTTTACCATTTTGACCCACTTCTCATATATTTTTCATACACAGGGTATGCCAGAGCAATGGGCTCGATTACTCCAGACCTCAAACATCACCAAGTCAGAGCAGAAGAAAAACCCTCAGGCTGTGCTAGACGTTCTTAAGTTCTATGACTCCACGGGCAACGGTCGCCAGAAGTACCTCAGCTTCTCATCCTCTGGTGAGTGAGATGGTAGATTTAGGTTTCTGTTTGGTCCTTTACATCATCACATGGAATAATGTAATGCATTTTTTGTTCAGTAGAGGATATTGATTGTGAGGTTGCTCTACTAAAACCAATAAATAAAAGACTTGTCTTTGTAGTTACATGTTAAATATTGCTTAAATGTTATCTTAAATGTTCACCTTGTCAACAGGAATTTCATCGATGTTACCTTATGTAATACAGTGATTAAACTGGCAGTACAATGTGTTGCACTGGAAATGCTAGTTTGATCCGTGACCACATATAGGTAAAAAACACTCACTTTCTTTTAAAAGCTTCTCTTTTTTTCATTCACAGAAAAAGACACATTCACCACAGGACCGCCGTCTGTAAGTATCGCAGGACTTTTGAAAGGCACATGAATTCTATTGTTTGTTTTGTATTCTGTTCTACTTTAAAGAAATTACAAACTTTCTTTTCCCGTTTTGAATTAGCCTGTTAAAAAAGGCAGTGAACCTTCATCTCCAAATATCAAAGACATTGATGATGATGACGATGATGAAACTCCTCCTCCTGTTGTGGCACCACGACCAGAATACACCAAGAGTGTAAGTGACCTGCCATCGAAATAATTATGGAATAATGTAAAATGTTAAAATTCCGTTATTTGTGTACTTCATATTTATATATCAGTTGTGTTTGGTTGGGGTCTCTTCATAGGTGTATACTCGCTCTGTCATTGACCCAATCCCTGCACCAAGCACTTGTCCGGATGGAGATTCTGCCTCCAAGGCAGCAGACAGACAGAAGAAGAAGAACAAGATGTCTGATGAGGAGATAATGGACAAACTGAGTAAACCTCCTTTGTCATAAAAATATATTATAACAATACAGCAGTTTAAATTTCCCCTGTCACATTGTTTGTCCTTTTCATATATGCTTCATGTTATTTGTCTGTGGCTCATAGGAACCATCGTCAGCATTGGAGATCCCAAGAAGAAGTATACCAGATATGAAAAAATTGGGCAGGGGTGAGTGCATATCAAATCAAATCAAATCATATTCAGTTGTTTCAATATAACATGCGATAGGATGTATGTTTTAGTAATGCCTTCATAAAATACTTAATTGTCTCAACAAGAACTATTTGGTCCCCAAGCCCTGGTTTTCTAATTTGCATGGCTTTGACTTTATTGAGTGTTAGGCCCCACTAAGGTATAACTTAAACTTCTTGATGCCTACAAAGCTTTTTTAAATTAAGTTTATATTTGATTTAGCGTGAAGCCAAGTCACTGTGCCAAGAATAAATATGTGAACCATTTGTAATTATCATCTGGTTTTCTGTATCACTTGATCGTATTTGAACTTTTGGAAAAAGCTGAGCATTTGGATTTACAAATGAAAACCAGCTTTGAGTGAAAGATTTTCCAGCATCATCAGTTTAAAGACATTTACTGTGATGGGCTTGTTTAATTTGCCATATCATTAAATGGTTCAATAGTTCATAAGAAGGCTCTCTCTCTCTATTTATATGTAAATATATATATTTATATATATATATATATATATATGTATGTATAGAAAAGGCACCCGAAAAGACGAGCCTTAAAATCATTGCAAAAAAGTAATTTTCCACCTATGATTAGAAGTCAAACTGTAGGAACACTTGTTCTTATAGTTTGTTGTAGAACAGCTTCCTCACTTTTGGCCCAAGGTTTGTTCTAAAGCAACATGAATCCACATGTAAAGGTACTTTGTGAATAAGAAATTAACCAGATTGTGAAACTTCTCGTAACCATGGGAAGGAGGTGAAAGAGCATCATTAGAATACTGCCATACAAAGCACAGCTATCCTTGAAAAATGAGCGTATGTGTTATCTGAGGAAACTGGTGTTTCAGTGAGTTATCAGAAAGTACAGAGGACAAGTAAATCTGTAGCACTACGGACGATATAGGATGAAAACAATTAGTCGTGAACTGAATGGAAAAACGTAGCCAAAGAAAGTGAAAAGAAGCCTCTTGAATATAAGCATCCTCACATTCATTAGTAAGATGGTTATGTCACAGTGCTGACTATGAAACATTGAGGTGTGCTGATATGGGACTGCATGAGTACAAAAGGTAACAGGCAGATTTCATGTATAGACAGCACAGGGGAAGCAAGTTTGTGTAACAAAATACTGAATGAAAAGACTGTGAGTACTGACTTGTGTTGCAGGTTTTTATCAAAGTAAATGTTTTTCAGACTGATTGGCTTCAGTCGTCTTTAAATCTGTATTGCTGTTTTGCGTGCAAACCTGGAACCTTTCTGTCCAGTAGATCTGCAGACATGCTTGAGTGGAGTGTTTGTTGAAATGTGCATTGAAGTAAACTGGTCTTGTCATTCTTCTGACAGGGCGTCAGGAACAGTATTCACAGCAATTGATGTTGCCACAGGACAGGAGGTAAGGAGTTATGGAAAGTGTAACTTAATTAGCAACACAGTGACGTAATGTAGTGGATCTGATTGTAATACTTGAGTTACAGAGAGAATACGAACATACATAAATTATTTTAGTGACACAGCCACTAGTGAGGACAAATCAAATTATGCAAGCTACATAAGAAACTCATTAACAATCTACACAACAGTTATTACTATACCAACTATTATGCAAGACCTACATACAAAGTGCTTAAATATAAAGTCACAGAATCAGACAAAGGTGATAGGTTTAAAAAAAATTGCAGACAACAGAGCAGGAGATTATTTCATATTTATGAATTTGGTTCATTCAAACCATGTGATATCTTACCCTGCCTTGCAACAGGTTGCCATTAAACAGATTAACCTACAAAAGCAGCCGAAGAAGGAGCTAATCATCAATGAGATTCTAGTGATGAAGGAGATGAAGAACCCCAACATCGTCAACTTTGTAGACAGGTAAGAGTCTGTGCGAACCCACATCCTGACATTTAATGATGATATCATTTAAAGAAGTGATCACTTAATCATGGTTGGATTTGATTTGGTCAGGATTGTAATGTTCTGTTACCTTCTTGTTTGTTTGATGTTGTGTATTTTGTTGTGCTTCTCAGTTTCCTTCTGGGGGAGGAGCTGTTTGTGGTGATGGAGTACCTGGCTGGTGGTTCGCTGACAGATGTGGTTACAGAGACCTGTATGGACGAGGCCCAGATAGCAGCAGTCTGTCGAGAGGTAAACTTCTCTTAAATGCAGGGTTTATATAAAAAAAACTATAACTTAACTCCCAAAAAAGTTTTATGTTCAATAAACTGTATTTGTTCTTGTCTTCTCCATACCTGCAGTGTTTACAAGCATTGGAATTCCTACATGCGAACCAAGTCATCCACAGAGACATCAAAAGTGACAATGTGTTACTTGGCATGGACGGCTCCGTCAAATTAAGTAAGTGCTGCACTTCTCTCATCATAAAGCTTCATAAACTTTCAACACCATGTCCCTTCACTGTGACGATGTATTAACTCTTCTGTACGACAGCCGATTTCGGCTTCTGTGCCCAGATCACTCCCGAGCAGAGCAAACGCAGCACCATGGTTGGGACGCCTTACTGGATGGCTCCTGAGGTGGTGACCCGGAAGGCTTATGGGCCTAAAGTAGACATTTGGTCACTGGGTATTATGGCCATTGAGATGGTCGAAGGAGAGCCTCCCTACCTGAATGAGAACCCACTTCGAGTGAGTAGACAGCGTTTTCCATCCTCTGAGTTCTGTAAGAGGAGGCAGCCAGAATGTGTCACTTACTTTAATCTTGGTTATATAACGCGCTCATTACCGGAACATCTCTCATTTAAAATGCTTGCACAATGAGATAGCTCGGTCTAGAAGCACAGTGTAATGTTTATAATCACTACAGATATGTTAATTTTTTTATGTTTATATCAAGATCCAAATATGGTGAGTGACTAATAGAGCAGGCAATCTTCCTCTTTATTCCATTAGAATTTAATGTCAATTTTCTTTTAAATATTTGAATTTATTTGAATTATATTCAAAATGTTAACGTCACTTTTCATAACATTTTGCCTATTAGACGTGCCTCAAACATGCTGCTCATCTAGAGATTCGGGAGATTCTGTTTGTTCGGTTTTGCACACTCTCTCTCACTCTCTCTCTTGGAATGAGCGTAAACAAAGCCATATTGCACACAGCAGGCACATTCCCAGGTTGACACACACCCATGTGCGAGCAGCAGCAGATCAGCAAGGCTGTCACAGAGCAAACACATTATTCAAATATAATGAAAACACACATTTCAATAGTAGTTAAAATATAGTCTTAAAAGTGGCCTTATAAAATATTATAATGGGTAAAACTTCATTAACAGAAGTTTAAACAATTATTTTGTCTGATTTATGCAAATCATGTTTGTTGTGTATGATTTTGGGATGAGACATAACACACCTTTTAAACTAAAAGAAAGACAGTGGTGGTTGGCCAGGTTTTAGTCTGGACGGACAGAAACCGAGATGTTTTTGAATGATGATGTACACACTCGCTTCTGTAACCCCTTGCAAATTGGGTCTTTTTGGTCACAACGTGGCATTCTCTGATTTGTCAGGCTTCTATCACAGTATTGAACAACCTGATCTATAATTTGCCTTTTACAAGTCTCTGATGGCCAATTTTAAATGAATTGTTTCCTTTTACTAGATTTCACAGTTCTTTGTGTTTTCCTTCATCTCGTTCCCTTTGCCAGGCGTTATACCTGATCGCCACGAACGGCACACCCGAGCTTCAGAATCCCGAGAAGCTGTCACCAGTTTTCAGAGATTTCCTCAACCGGTGCCTGGAAATGGATGTCGAGAAAAGAGGAGGAGGCAAAGAGCTGCTGCAGGTCATTAACTTTTCCTGTTACTGGATCTCTCTTTCATTTAAATCTACATTGGATTCATTATGATAACACTTGAATTTACTCTATCTTCTCCCTCTCATCTTCTTCTCCTCTTCTCCTTGTTGATTTTTTTCCTGTTGTGCAGCATCCGTTCCTGAAGCTGGCGAAGCCTCTGTCCAGCCTCACGCCTCTCATCCTGGCAGCCAAGGAGGCCATGAAGGGCAATCATTAGCTGATGAAACTAGCTCCCATGCCTTCCCATGCTGTGCACAGATATGTGCCAACCATTTAGAATTCGTGCCAGACAATAGGCTGAGATTGACTTGCCGCTCTTGATGCACCAGCCTTACAAGCCCTGACAAACCTCACTGTGAAGAAGACCAAAAATATAGAGCACAACCCCACCGCTGTCCATATGAACTCTACTCTCACTCAGACGTCAGAAGACAAGTCAAACTTAAGTGCTTAGTTTCAGAGTCAGTAGTAGTTGTTTTTGTACAACAGATCACCTGGTGACATGTTAGGGCTAGGCTTGTATTTAACTTGGAATGAAGAAGACGCCTAGTTCAGTTTAGTTTTTGAATCAACTGCCTTAAACTAATGCAAAATGTTGCCTAATGTATTGTTGATTGTGTCAGTGTCTCTTTTCCCGTGATTTTTACTACCTTTGTAATTTACCTTTTCAGCTTGTCGGTGTCTTAGTTTTTTTGATACTTGAATTTCATATGTGTCCCTTTCTTCCGTACTGGGTCTCATTCAAAGAACACACTTGCTATTTCCACATCGACCCGTGTTTTATGGACATTTTCTCTCATCAATTTTATAGGAAACATTTCAGTGCATTTGCATCATGAATATTTGTCGTGTTTGTGTTGATAAGACTGATAGACCTTCTGTACCAGTACCCTGTATCATTAGACTCCTGTTATCAGAGGTGCACCTTACAGGCAAATAAAATTGTTAGATTGACAGGGTTTATACTTTTTTCTCTCTTGTTATTAAAAATGAGTATTGTATGTGAAATCTGTCCTTTGTGTTCTTCTGGACTAAACAAATTGCTTTCTCCATGTGTATATTGTGTACTTAATAATTACTTTGACAAAAAAACGATTGGCCTTATTCTGATTAGTTGTCGAAGGCAGGTAAAGGCCATTTGTTGTCTTTTTGTCATCTGAATGACTAACATCTTTGTCTGTGCACTCAAAATAAATGCATCTGTTCTTGCTTTTGTGTTCTGGGTGTGAACGCGGAAATAAAAATAGACTAGTGTAAGTGCTGTAGATAATGAACAGTCTGCTCTATCTGTACTCATGCCATACCATTTTAAAATGGAATTAAGAGGTGGTTGGATGAAACAATTCTATTTTTGATTGGAATAAAGCTATAACTATGGAGTTTAGTCATTTAGAATTGCTGAAATTGTGTGAAAATATTAAAGGTAAGAAAGTTAAAGAAAAAGTATGAACTTGAGTAATATTTATCCGATGATGAATGTTGCTGATAGATCTTTATGGGTTTGAGAGAAGAAAGGAAATAAAAACCAAGGGGAGGCCGTTATCTTATTTATATGAAAGGTGACTATTCCGATACATCTGCTTTACATCACATTAACACAAGCACTGATATAATCCAAAATTAAACTCATTAGTGTTAGTTTTTTATTATAGCAAGCTGATTCTCAACAGGTAGTGAGGATCCATATGTTTTATATGTGGTTGACTGAACTCTTAAGTACCTTTATTTTGAAGTAATATATCGACAATCGTTTAGATTTGTATTTGTGTGGGGCATTTATTGTGAAGGAGTCGCCCGGAAGCCGAGCGGTCACTGATATGAGCAGAGTTCAGGCTGCTGCTGTAGCTCGAACAGTGAAGTTTAAACAAGAGGACGAAACGAAGCTTTTCTTTCTCTGATCATTTATTGTAATGGCACATCAGCTAAAAGACAGAGAAGCCTACCAGAGACTGAACTATCTGCACCAGGTAGGACATGAACAGTAAAGCTACTTGCTAACCGAATGGCTAACGTGTTAGCCGGTAGCCACCTGGATGTTCACTCTCTCCTGGTTTTATCTCCACAGGCCGCTCACTGTGTTTTATCTCAAAACCCAGAGAATGTGGAGCTGGCTCGTTTCTACAGCTTCACCCAGAGAACCATAGCGAGACGTCTGGTTCTCAGACAGTGAGTTCCATCCTTCTCTATGTCACCCAGGGGGTTTGTGGTGCTGTTTCTAGTTTTATTTTGAAGGCACTTCAACTTCACGAGACTGTGACGCTGTTTTGTTTGTAGCTTATTTTCAATTCCTTTTTAGACGTTTGATTTACAATAAAATATTTACAGGTTATTTTAACTTATGTGAGTATCGATATTGTATTTTCTTGATAATAAGGCTTAAACCTATCCTGAATTGATCCTAGTTGTATTAATTGTATCTTTACTTCAGCATATTCCTCTTTGTATTAATGCCACGAAAAACTACTAAACAAAGAGGCACACTTCTGCACTGCACAACATGTTAATTGTATACAATAAAAACCAGCACTGTAGTTTATTTGTGTTTATTTTTATTTTGTGTTTGTTCAATACTACCTAAAGCACCAAATATTTACTATCCTTTGCTGAAAATAGTCCCCAGCAAGTCCACAGTTTACTCCTGCATGTGTAAAGTTCACTTAAAAATACAACATCCAGCTTTATTGGTAATAACTGCCCTTTTTCTAATGAAACAGCATATTTTAAATCATTTGCATCTTTGTAAGAGCCAATGGATGAGAGCCACAGACTTGTTAGTTTATGTCTGAACATTTTTGAAGAGAAGAACTCAAGTATTTTCAGGGGCATTGATGACCGTGATAAAAACACAAAGTACTGCCAGCTTTTATTCTTTAATCAAGTTACATCTCTCCAGCCATAAATGTGGTTTTCCATATGAATTAATGTTTCATTTTTATTGCAGAGATCCATCGGTGAAGAGGACAATTTGCAAAAAGTGCTTCTCTTTACTTATCCCTGGTGTAACCGCTACAACAAGACAACAAAGTAAGTTTGCCCTGGAGAGTTTACCATGTCATTACTGTAGTTTACATTTCCCATGTTTGTATTTCAAACCAAGTGTAATGACAGATCTTAGGGTTTATTTAGCTAGTTTATAGAAATAAACATCTTATTAAGATTCGCTAATCTATTTTTTACTTTGTCTCCTAAGGGAAAAAACGCAAGACTCGCTTCACCGTGGTGACGTGTCTCAGCTGTGGCCAGAGCAAGAAGTTTCTGAATAATCCTGATTATTGTTTATGGGTGGATAACCCCAAGGCTCAGATGGATCAACAAAAACCACCAGGTGATGAACTTCAAATGAACACTACATACATTACATCACTATCACTGTGTAAATTGGCTTCACAATCATTTGAAATTAGAATGAAGCCACAAACTCCTACTTTTGAACTTCCACTCATGGAATTAATACTTTTTCCAATGTGTTGCACTTGGTACGGAATGTTTTCTTTTTATTCCCTCTTTGTCCACAGATTCAGGCCATTCTGCTCAACATCAGACAAAAAAAGACAAAAAAGCTGATGGGTCACAGGCCTCTAAATCCAGCGCCACTCAGAGTAAAGACGGCACATAACAGCAGTTACTCTCTTCTGACCTCGATATGTAGATGTCTGATATTGCGTTTTTTAAAAGTGTGTGCTGCTGTGTTGAACAAGCACAATCAGATGAAACTGCTGTATATTTCTAAATAACAACTCTTCACTTCTGTCATACCTTAATTTCATTCTGTTGATTTAGAAAATGTTTGGCCTCTGTACCATCTGTGGCTTGTGTAACTACCTGTTGTGTCCTTCTGATTGATGCCACCAAATGGTCTTGATTTCATTGAAAATAGCAGACAAAAATAGTGAAAGTATGTAAATTGTAGGTATTATTATAATTAGTTTTTATCGCTATAATTTTTTATTCTGTAGATGCTTGTTGGGTTGAGATAAAAATATCTTGACTATTATCAGTCTACTAACTATTTTCCTAAAGGGCTGATTGTAGTTTCTTTCACATTTTCTTCTTGTCTCCTTTGGGTGCTCTGAAATTAGTCTTCTTGGAGTAGAAAAGGTTCTTGGCAAAAATCCTTGGAATATGTCCCATGTACAAGAGCAGACCCAGGATCATGCCTACAAAACAGACCAGTCACTGTTAGCAGCATGTTCACTTTGATGAACTGACACTGATATGCATGTATATTGAATTTAACTATAGTTTACCTGTCAGCGGGCCCAGCCAGTAGACCACCATGTACTCTGTGAGGGTAAATCCAGGGCAGTGGAAGGTGAGGCCGTAAGACAAAGATGGGTTTATATAAGCTGAGGTGAAGACGCTGGCTGCAAAAAGGAAAATCAAGTTTGTTAGTTGTTCTTCGTTTCATTGGTGAAACAAAGTTTTTTTTATGCAAAAGAAGGGGGACAGAAAAAATAACTCATGAACACCTAAAATACAAAGATTTAAAGCTCTGAGGGAAAAAGTGTATTATAAGAAAAGGACGAAGGTGGAGACCAATTGATTTAATTTATAAGTTGGCTGTAAACCAATGATTGAAAACATTTTGTGTAATTATTTCTGAGTTTCACAATCTGAAGCAACACACAGGTGGTGACTTCACTCATTCATAACTGGAGAGTCAAAGTAAACTTCTGGTCTAATCATTTTTTTTCTATTCTCTGTTACCTTGTGGGTTCACAGACTCTGATCTGAAACTACTGCACATTTACTGAGCCAAAGCAGAGAAACTAATCGGATGTATATGTTTTTTTTTTTTTTTTAATAAATGTATATTTTTGTCTCTTCATTTTTCCTGCTCGCATTTTTTTTATTGAAAAATGAAAAGGTTTGTTGTAAAAGGGAATTTTGAAGTGTCATTTTTCGAGATGACTTCTCCAGGTTCAGCTCAAATTTACCTGTATGGGACAGGAATGTGAGGAGGACAGCAATCAGAGGGACCCGGATCAAGGCAGATCTGCGTCGCAGGTTTAGATGGACCAGGTGAAAGATACAAGCACAAACACACTCTGTGAAGAAACCCTGAAGCAAAGAGACCAGCAGGGATGTGCTGCATGACGAGGCCATCAGGTTTTTGATCATGTGCATGTCAGTCAGCTCCAGGCTCCAGTAGTACACAGCAATATGGATGGCTAAATGTGCCCCGAGGAACTGGGACACGACTGACAGCAGAGTGGGAAGAATGGAGGCCTCCAGCTGCAGGAACCTCAGCACAACCTGGTTAGGATTCCCTGATGCTCCACCACAGACCACACCGTGGGTCAGCAGCACCAAAAACAGCATTGTCACGGTCACATCAGGACCCAAGCCCCCAGCCCACTGACCCACCTCTACTATGGTCTGCACCTCTAGCCAGCAACCCACCAGCATGAAAGAGGAGGCAAACTCCAGAACGAAGCTCAACTGAGACCATTTTTTGAGAAGAGTCCGTACTGACGCTGCAAAAATCACCAAAGCCACAAAGTATCCGAGAGATGCGTTCAGTCCAGACATGGCTCAGGTCAGATTGGTCCTCTGCTGCTGCAGTTTCTCCTCAAAAAGGATCAATGTTGGGTTTGATTCAACAACTGTGCTCTCTGTTTGACAACGTGGCACATGCATAGAGACACCTTATCAGCGACACGTCAGGTTTTTCTCTCACAACCACCTGCCAAAATACACATGGGTCAGGTCAGGCAGTCGGCCTTCATTCACTGGTCATTTATAATTAGACCAAAGCTCAATGCTCCATTTCCCCTCTAGAAGATTGTAGTATACTGTGACCCCCCCTCACCCCTACCCACCTCTTTATATGAAAGGTTATTTATTAATAAAATGTCCCCATTCTCAATCACGCTAAATAGATCAAGAAAAATTATGATAAAGGAAAAGACCACTAACTTCCATTGGATTCATGATTAAAAGGGATGGTCGTCCAGCGAAAGGCAACAACGGACTGTGACAGATTCATCTGAGTCTGCAGCAGTACACTTGTGGTTTTTTATCTTCAATTTGTGACAACTGCATATCCTGTGTTGCATGAAAACACAAGTGGCTTTACTAGGAGCATCTGACATTAGTAACAGTCATGTTAAATAAGATATTACAGTGAATCTGTTCTGGTTGGAACTGATGGAGAGTGAGAGGATTTCCCAGGAAGAATGGGAGAAATGGCTCAAATCCAGCAAAAAGCTTGTAGACACTTTGCAAAAAAGACTCAAACACCTAACCCTAACTGCTGCTGAAAAGATAACGACAGAGTTCTGAATTATAGGGTCAAATATTTGTCTACTTCGACATCCTGTGGTTGAACAGTAAACAGTACATCAAAAACTGGTAAAAACAGAAGCAAAGATTGTGATTAGTTGAAAAATACAAAATTATGATCAATCATCAGCTCCTGCTGTACACTAATACATCAAAGAGTTGTCACGTGTTTGGACTTTAAACACTTCTTTTTAATGTAATGTAATGTTAAAAATAAATATATATATATATAATGTATACGCATGTAATATGTTTTAACATAGAATTTCACTTATACACTATTTTATTATATTTATTTAATAACTTGTTTTATGTATTGTATTATGTACAATGTAAAGTATTCTTCAAGTATTTTATTGGACTTTTTAACAAGTGACATGGCACCGGTACCGTAACTACTCGAATAGACAAGCAGCGAGTGGCCTGACGGGGATTTTTAACAGATGAGGGTTCACTTGATCTCAGTAAATGACTGCATCCAGCTCCTGCTTTAAGTTCGTAACAAGTGCCCGAAGTGTGTTTGGGTTTTCAGCTCTGTGTGTGTGTGCGTGAGAGGTAGCCAGGTGTTAGCTGCGCACATACACTAGCATAAAAAGTTGGGTGCTATGATGTCCAGACCCTGAGGGGGCGGAAGTTGTGAAACGTGTGTGTGCGCGCGCATTAGCGAGTGTGCGTGCGTGTGTGCGTGCGTGTTTGTAGCGGTGCCGTGATGGCATGGGAAGAGTCGACAGTCAGAGAGGAGTGAGAACTTGTCGGGGATGGCGGACAAACCTGTGTTCCTGAAGCTGTTCGCCGCCGGGTTTTACGGTGTCAGCTCGTTCTTCATCATCGTGGTGAATAAGAGCGTCCTCACTAACTACGGGTGAGCGGCTTTTATGTCGGAGACGCGTCTATAACGGTTATTAGTGGAGAAGCTAACGTGTTAGCTAAGCTAGCTAGTGGAAGTTGTGTTTGCCGAAGTAGGGGAGCCAGACCCCGGTGGAGCTCCTTAGCTAACGGTAACTTTTTGGCTAGCGAGGACCCGTTTCAAAGCTCAATGTTTATTAGCAAGTTAGCAAGCTAATTGCCCCATAAGCTGCTAGTTTACGTTGTGCTCATCCTGAAAGGTTCACTGGGACTAACCGGGCTCTAACTGTTTTCAGGTTCCCTTCTTCAATATGTGTCGGCATTGGACAAGTAAGTTGAATGTTTCTCCCTCGTGTACATCAGCAAACAACACATTGATAACAGGCAGAGCCACAAAGCCCTTCTCCATTGAACGTGTGTCTGTGTGCAGATGTTGGCCACAGTGGTCGTGCTGTGGGTGGGCAAGGCTGCGAAGGTGATCAGCTTCCCGGACTTCGATGAGAGTATACCTCGCAAGGTGAGACGACCCTGTTCCTCGGTTTTTTGAATGAAACATGTCCACTGCAGGCTTCCATAGATGTCCTCTTCAGCTGGACAGTTTGTCCCAAACTCAAATATATTCACTGTACCGTCGTGTAAGTCAAACTTAAAGCCGATGATGTATATAATACAACAGGGATGTACGTATAACAACATTTGAGACGTTGATGCAGGATTTTTGCTTTTGTCAAACAAATAAACTATTGCATTGTAGCCCTGTCTGATGCCTACATGTATTTTCCCCTTGATTTCCAGACATTTCCTCTACCTCTTCTTTATGTGGGAAATCAAATCACTGGGCTGTTTGTAACCAAAAGGCTAAAGTAAGTCTCCACCGCTGCACTACCCAGGCTGGATGAGGCGCAAAGAAAATGTTTTTTTAGTGTCAATAACGATTGTTATTTATGTCCACCTCCACCAGTCTGCCGATGCTAACTGTCCTCAGGAGGTTCTCCATTTTATTCACATTGCTGGCAGAGGGATTTCTGCTCAAGTAAGACAACTCACATTCCCTGTCATTTAAACTGTGCCTTTCTCCTTAACCTGTTTATCGTTGGCTTTCATTTGCTGCTCAAAGGGCTCAGATTGAATTTAATAGCTCTCCTGTCTCTGACCTTTGACAGGAAGAAATTCTCCAGGCCAGTCCAGCTGACAGTATTTACAATGATCCTCGGGGCGTTTATAGCCGCAAGGTAAGCTCTGCTGCATCCAGGTGCCACGGCAGTTAACCAAAGCAGAATTACCTTCACTACAAAGGCTTGTCCTGTCGTGATATATGTGCCTACTTAAAAGATGTTGTCTTCAGGGTCATTAGACACATGTTGTTTATCTGTAGTTAAAGGAGCTCTGCTGAAACAGATCATGCTCGCAGCTAAATTCTCAGTGACAGAAAACTTATTTACTCCCTGGATGCTTTTTTTCCCATCGTCTCCGCCCACAGCGCTGACTTGTCCTTCGACCTGCAAGGCTACGTGGTCATTCTCCTGAACGACGTGCTGACTGCAGCCAATGGAGTCTATGTGAAACAAAAATTGGATGCAAAGGTATGAGGCAGCGGCATCGCCTGATGAATAGTAACCATTGTTGGGCAGGAGCTGTTTTTGGCCTTGGGCTGGTGTTGGTGAATTTGGAGAAGGTAAACTGTCCTTCAGTGTCGGGCTCAAAGGAACTTAATGTACACAGGGACTCTGAGCTGGTTCTTTTCACTCCTAATAAGTGTATTTAATTATTACAGTATTTAAACAGCCCGGCATCTTTGTGGCTCTTTTTTTCTTCCGCATTTTATTGGCCTAGGTTTTTTAGTCTGCTGTTCTAGACTGTCTAAGTGTTTGCTTATCATATCAGAGATGGCCTGTAGCTTGTTTTAGTCAGTCTTTAGTGTCACATAAGCAAACTGCTCAGCTCACATTACAGCAGAGGACAAACTGGATCCAGATTTAGTCTGCGATGTCTGTAGAGCACCATCTGCCAGCACTGAGCTAAACAGAGAGGTGTGTGTGTGTGTGTGTGCCTGACATTGCGAGGGAGTCAAAGATGGATATACACAAAACAATCAAATGAATTCAGGTCGGAAACAGGACCTTGAAATTCCCCGAGAGTTTGAGGGAAAAAATGGCACCCTTGAATATTTTTCAGAATAGAGACAAATAGTCTAGTCTATTTCATACCCTAATTTATATATTTTGTGACATTTTTCTTTTAGCTATTCAACTCATGAACAAGTCTCTGTCTCCTGCACAATATTTTGTTTTGCTGAGCTGTGCAAGTAAATGCAAAAGGCCACATTGTTTGCTATCACTGTAACAGCTCAGTTGTGAAGTGTTCACATCTTCCAGCCCTCTTTTTTTCCGGGGTGTGTGACGCTCTGTAAAGCCTGAGAGTTCTCACTACAGAAATTCTTACCATTGTCACATTAATAAACCCTGAACCGTGACTCAAACTATGCCATGTTGGGTCCTTGGATTTGAAGGAATTATGCAGGAGGTGGTTGAAAAGTCCTTGAATGAGATGTTTGAGACGATGTGGGAACCCTGTGAATGCAGAGGTTCCAGGTTGTAAAGTGGGCTGGCCCCACATGGCATCCGTACGCTAGTTAGTGTGAAACATACTGGGAGACTTGTGAATAACCCTCTGTTCTCGCTGTGCTAATTTTTTGTGTTCCTGTTGCTCCCTGTCCATCTGTTTCTATGCTCTCTCTCTCTCTCTCTCTCTCTCTCTCTCTCTCTCTCTCTCTCTCTCTCTCTCTCTCACAGGAGCTGGGGAAATATGGATTGTTGTACTACAATGCATTATTTATGATAATTCCCACTCTAATGTTTGCTCATGCGACTGGAGATGTGCAGAAAGTAAGTAGTTTGACTCTCCAGTTGTTTGGTGTGTCCCCTCTTTAAGTTCTGTGTCCAGTTATATTCATTAAAACAGCCAAACATCTTTTTTCAAGCAGAGACTAAACCATCAAGTCATGAGGTCATGGTCTTTGTGCTGGCCAGCTATTACAAGGTTTAATCCCAAATTGAAGTGAGAGCACATATGTGAAGTCATGGGCGTCCACTGTAAATATGAGCTGTGTGTTTGTTGTGCAGTGTTGGCAGAGACCTTCTGGTCTGCCCAGCTGGGGCCCGGCAGCCAGAAAGGCACAAAGCTGCTATTATGCACCTAGTAGATTTATTACAGCAGTGCCTCCAACTCCCCTAGCTTGAGCAACCACAGCAGAGATACACACTACTATCCTTTAAAGCTAATGGAAACTCTGTGTTGAATTTGTGTTACGACAACAACTCCCTAAAATGCGACTAACTTCTTTGTTCATTACGTTTTTTTTCCCACTGAATCATCAAACAAGCACTGACCTGAATTTACAACCTGTTTAGTGTCACCCTTGTTTTTATGCTTCTTATGTGCATGTGTCTTCACTGCTAGTGCTAGTTCTCACAATGTCCCTCTCTTTTCAGGCGATTAAATATGAGGGTTGGTCCAACATGTTTTTCCTCACCCAGTTCATCCTGTCATGTATCATGGGGTAAGGCCACATGATTATGTATGATGAGCATGTTTGCACACAAACAAGCAGGATTGTGTTCTGCACCCGAGTTGAACATATGGATTGTGCCAAATTTCTCTTATATCAGTGGCTGAAGTCTACACACTCAAGCCATTGCATTATTGTGTAGTTCGGATGACCCCACATTGCATCAAGATTGTGAAATCTGATTTCATGCTCTAACAGGTGTTGAATTGAGAAATATGATCACATTTTGTTTGGCAGGTTTGTCCTGATGTATTCCACTGTGCTCTGCACCCAGTACAACTCTGCCTTAACAACTACGATCGTGGGCTGCATCAAGGTGAGCTGCATGTGTGTGTCAAGTATCAGTCACAATCACATTACATGTCATTTAGCTGACGCTTTTATTCAAAGCGACTTCCAATTAGCAAGGGGCCATTCACAAACTTTATTCATATTTTTGCTCTTTGCAGAATGTCCTGGTGACATACATTGGGATGGTGTTCAGCGGAGACTACATTTTCTCTTGGACAAACTTCATAGGTTTAAATATCAGGTAGGAAATGGGTTCATTTGCTTAAATTTGCTTGATATGTTCAAAGTCGTATGTTTTTTTTGTACATATTCATATTGCTGTACAAATACATCCGGGGCAGGACTGAGTTATTTTTTGGGGCCCAAGAAGAACATTTCTCCAACACAAATAATAATATATTGCAATTTTCACCATGTTTAAAATGTAGTAGAAATATGTAGTTTTCTTTCTATAAAATAAAATCATGACAAAATGACTAATTTATGATTTTATGTTCACAAATATAATATGGCAGAGTGAGCTCTAGAGTTGGAATGTGCTCATCAGCTGTGTCAAGCTCACCTGTTCCTGAGGACAAGACCTGTTTATAAAGAATGTCACCTATATTACATTTGTAAATATTGAAATAGTCAGACTGAGCCTCCCTGTAAATGTGATTTTTTATCGGATACTGTTTGTGGCGAGAGAAGAACGAGGAAAGCTGATGTTAATGTGTCAAATAGCTGCAGGAATTAAAATGTGCATGCTTGTTGAGAGATGGGGCTGGTTCTATGACTGATGTGTTGTAGCTGTATTCCTTCTAACAATATTCCAATGCTTAATATCGAAATCCAGTCTCAGATTCAATGTTTACAACCCTTTGTTCTCCTGCCTCTAACTTTCTGTTCACTTAATTTTTGTGAAGTGTAACACAGTTGCTCTCTGTTTGTGTTTTGCAGTATTGCCGGCAGTATGGTGTACTCCTACATCACGTTCACAGAGGAGCAGACAACCAAACCAAGTGAAAGCAACAAGCTGGACATCAAAGGCAAGGTGGTCGTATGACAGAGACACTGGATTTAATTATTTTTATGCTGACGAACAGGAAAACTCTATTTTTAGTACGACTTTTATTTATGGACTCTTTTAAAAACAAAGTGGATGGGAACGGTTTTATGGTGAACTCCTTCACCACGACTCCCCCTGCTGTTGCCATGCTTAGGAAACCCTCCTGTGGGATTGTGGGTTGATTTCTATTTTTTGATGTAGTTTTCTTTTTAAATATTTGTATTTTGATACTGTGCTTGTGAGTATTAAGAAGAAGGGAAACAGGGAAGCAGTGTTATTTATGTTAGAACATTTATTGACAGTCCGACATACTGAACATTAAATGTTGGGATGATGTAAAGTTTCCTGAACACAGGAGCGAACAGCTGGGACGGGCGATTGTTAGAAGCATAGGTGTTTACTGATGAATTGTGGGAAAAGTATGTAACGCTTATTATAAAGGCACAATCCTGGTTTTTGCTGTTTACAAGAAATGTTACTATAGATGCCTTCTAAGAACAGTGAGATGCACTGGCACTGTCATTATCTGTTATTTCGGATTCACGTACTTTATATTTTTTGAGTTTTGTGGATACACTGTTACAAGCGTTACGGACGGTGAATGACGTTGATCAAACCTCGTCCTATAACCAAACAAAGTTGATGTGCAGTGGGATGTCGATTCCCATCAAGGATTGTGGCTTATAATATTGTTCCTGCCTCCTCTTGGGAGATAATTTAAAGAGAACGGTTTACATTTTTCAGATTAACCGAATGTTTGTTTGTTGTAGATGTCAGTGATTCTCTCTATGCAGAATTAACAAACAAGGGGACCCTTTTCTTTTCTTTTTGACACAGTGTTATCGCACTTTTAACTGAGGTAGCTCCTGCTGAACGGCCTCACAAACATTTATACATTGAAATGAGATTATTGTACCTGAAATGTAAGTTTTAGGTTATTTCAAGAGAAACATGGTAATCTTAACCTTCAGTAGTCGGGTACGAGTGTTGTCTTTTCTTTATTTTTTACATTTTTATCTACATCATTTTATATTTATTACATTTTTAGACTAATATTAATTTTGATGGTGTTACTTGTTAAGTGTGGATGGTGATCTCACCTCACAGTAACATTGCATTTATAGCTGGAACAATGTGATGTATTTTTACATTAAAACAAAACTGTTGACACAATGGACTCTAATCTCTTGGTTGGGTGTTAGGATTTCTTAGTTTAAATCGATTTTTGTACTTTCTCAAATTCCTTGTAACATAAAAATGTACTTACTATTGATACTGAATTTTTTTTAGTAATCTATAAGTCTATAGAAAGTCTGTGTTTGCAGCTGATCATAAAGGAAAGGTTCTCTCTGCTATCATACGTGGCAAAGCATGACAAGGCCAAGGCTCAAATCAAGCTGGCATGTATCTGACTAATTTTATTTTAAACCAAAATGTTTTCAGTAACTTTCAACATATTCTGAGATTGTACCTGTGAGAGCTGCATTTTATTTTTAATGTTTTTTTCTTCCGTTTCTACCACTAGGAGGCACTAAAATCAAACATTTTTCTAATCTTACTAAGGCAGATGCAGAAATCAGACCATGTGAGCTGAAGATGTCTTATTAGGGCCGAGCACCGAACAGTGGGAGGCCCTATTGAATTTGTAAGGCTTTTTACTATTATTTCTCTTTCGGGGGATTTTTCAGGGCCTAGACATGCTAAAAATATCATGAAACTTTGCAGGTAACTCCAGACCTATGGATATTTTTGTATTCTGGAGTAATTTTAAATGGGCCCAACATGTTTAAAAATGCATGTGCTCGGGCTGTTAGTGATACAAAGTAGCCCTTGTTTATAGTATTGTCTCACTTAGAACAAGCAGCCGTACACAGTGAGCACATGTGGACTCACTAATGAGCAGTATAAAACTGCAGAGGGCTAAATATCTTCACTTTCATCCAAAACATGTGGACATCCTCAAGAGACTTTAAGAGAAAAGTATATTCGGAGTCAAAAACAGAATGTGCCATTGTGAGTTTACTAAGTAACATTTTTTTTGGATCGCTAACATAAAGACAAAAATTAAATTAAATTGGCAGAAGGTAGATTTGAGAACTTGTTTTTTATGCAAAACATAGAACCACACAGGTGAAAACATCTCAATATAAACCCACCACCAAAATAGTTTAACCCATTATCTTTAACATCATTAAGAGACTTATGTGAGAATATCTAAAACTCCATATCCACAAAGAGCTTTTATGTTAATATGGATGTATCCAAGGTTAATCAAATTATAATAGACAAACTAAGTGGAATTTAAAACAACCAAGTAATATTATTGCATTGTTATTGCCAGTAACGACAGATATAAGCACCTTAATCAGTCCAGTCTGAACTAACTATTAAAAACAGAAGAAGAGAGGAACAGAGTCCATACCCTGCCCAGATTAGAGCTGTTCAACTGTGTTCAAGTATTTTTCTACTTTGGTATAATAGACGTTTCTCACAGTCACAAACACAAACCAGAAGAACAGAGGTCACAGAGCTGCAGTATCACTTCAGGAGGAGGTTACAACAAGGAGGTGCTGTCAGAGCAGGACAACATGGTTTCAACGTGCACAGAGACAACACAATATAAAACAAACAAACCACAGATTCAACAACAATGCCAAAAAAGGCTCAGACCATTATTGCAAGAGCACATTACCCATACTTGTATGAGTACAACTGAAGAAATGATTTAGCTTTAATAAAATATTGTCTTTATGTTCAGTGGTTGAAGGTTTGTAAAATAAAGCACAAAATCCTTCACCAATATCAATATATATATAGTGTGTCTGATGTGATTTTGAAGATCATCCTGGGATGTTGACTGCTGAAAAGCCATTCAGGTTTTCAAACAGACTTTTGCCTGTGGTTCATTCCCTCTCAGCCACAAATGAAGACTGTGCTCTCACAGCAGCATAAAGCTGCTGAATAATGCTTTTTATTTTATTTGCATAAGTCCTATCTGAAGAAGACCATGGCTTAAACAAATGTCTGTCTTCATGACGTTTTCTTTGTTAATGTTAAAATATACCAGAAGATGTAAAGAGTAGCGACAGCACAGATAGAGCCACAGGAGTGGTTGTGAGCTGCCTGAGCTCAGCATCTCACGATAAAGGCATAATGTGAAGTGTTAGATCATAATGTAAAACTTGCAGACACCAATACATTATTTTATTATTACATCAATCAAATCAATGGTGCCAGTGTGTTTTGTATGGATTGCAGATGTAATTATTTACCATATACTTTAAGTTTTTTACCTATTTATATACCAGCAGCAGCAACAGCAGCCAGGAGAGATAAAGATAGTATCACGTTCAATCTTCTGGAAAGCCAGATAAACCTGTGACACAACACTGTGAGCAAGGTATAAAAACTCCACCCAAACAGGGAGAGCAGGACCAAGCAGCACAGCCGCAGTTGTATTACTTAAACATGCCTTTCTGTTGCTTCGTTTAAAAAGCAGTTCAGTTAATTTGAGCCATTTTCTGCCTGCATTGTCTCTGGAGTTTTAAAAGCATTCCCTTTTATAGACTCCTATAATGACCCTTATTATCAAGGTAAAGATAACAGTGAAAAAATAAATTGTAAGGCACCAGCCACCAGCCTCTCACTAGGTGAAAGATCAGTCATTAGGCTCATTGCAGGAAGTGATTTGTCTCCCTAGAACATGTCAGAGAGAAATTCAGCTTGACTGACTCTTTCTCTGTCAAAACTGATAAAGAAGTGGGAATGAAATCTCTGCATGGAAGATAAATCCTTTCATTATTCTTCAAGATAGAAGAACATCGGGACCAACAGATTTTTTCACTCCATTTTCATTTTAAGGCAGGTGTGAAGAGACAGACCTTTGGTGTTAGATATATAACTTATGGCTTTGATACAAAAGGTTTCTAGATTGGTAAAAAACGGACAACTTCCAAGCGATGTTACAGTCCAGCTGCTGAGTGTCAGTTTTACAGCGTGGCGAGGTTCTCGGCCAAGTACCAGAGACTGTAGAAATTGCAGCCGATGCAGCAGAGGTTACAGAGGGAGGACAGCAGTCTGTACAGCCACAGGCGACTGCTGAGGTGTCTGTATTTGACATCCGACTCACACAGCTTGGCGTAAGCTTCACGGTTAGACGACAGGCCGATGTCCTGCCCTAGTCCGCACGCCTGCTCAATGAGGTGCATGTCTGCCATGATCTCTGATGTCATTTGGCCAAACCATTGGGCGTTGACAGCCGCAACCGTCACCGACACAAAGAAGATGAAGATCTGGTGGGGAGAGAGCAGAAGTGCACGTTAATGTATGACCACAAATGCAGGTTAAGAGCAATGCGAGGATGAGGAAGACACTACACACCTGAAAGGATTCTCTGTCGTCCAGCATGTCGCTGGGGTGATACACAGCGTAGATGGTGAGGTTGAAGAAGGCACAAGCTGAGCCCAGGTGGAGGTAGAACGGGACAAGGCGACTCTGAATAAACCCGTACGTGTGTCTGCTCAGGTGGCTGTCCATCACAAAGCCTGTGCAGAGATCACAGCAACTCATTAGCACTGCAGTAAATTTCCTACAGAAAAATACTAATTCATTATGCCTAAAGAGTTGCTATAAAAATGTCCTGAAAATAACAAGGTTAAACTCTCCATTTTTGAGTTGCAGCTGAAGATAGTCAGTTTACTCACATGTAAGTGCATACATCTTAATCCCATTATGATTATCAGAGATTATTTTGAAAATTTCAGGAACAAATTGCTTGATGAATGCTCGACTTTGCCTGTTCCCTCTCTCAGGTGGAAAGTTGACCATTATACAAATCTACCACAGCACTAACATGATACAAATATAAGCTTTGTAGTTGAATATTGGCAGGAAGCTCAGATGTTGTTTTGTATTGGACTACAAGGGGTCATTTTCAGTTGATTACATATAGACGAAATTATGTAGAAAGGAACGTGAATGGCACATCTCGAAGTGCTGACACTCCTTAATTTATTACAAACTGCATAACTGTAATGACTGAGCTCCAACAAAGGAAAAATCTGAGCTGGTTTGTAGGTGAAAGGTGGCCAGCTTTACAGCTGTAAAGATCACTGAGGTCCTGTTCACATCTGGCACGGGGAGACACTCCATTCCAGACATAATTGAATACATAAAAATACATGTGATTGTGCATATAGCATAACCACAAAACCTCTAACCAGTTCCCAGCCTCTCCCGGTCCCTCTCTATCATCCTCTCACTTGTTTCTTCAAACAAGTAGTTTATGTTTTCAGTGTTTAGCAGAATTAAGCAAAACTACAGAACTGATTTCAATGAACTGATTTCAATGAAATGTCTGGGGAGGTGGGAGGTGACCAAAGGAAGAATCTATTAGCAGGAAAAAATTGTATTTTAATCATTAGGTCAGCAGATGCTGACCCAGGTTGTTGTTTTTTTCAAATATTTGAGAATTTCTCAAGAAATAAACTGTGATCTTTTATAGTGTGTAATTGGTACCAACTTGAAATAAAGGTGACCCAAATCTGCATCCCCCAGTAGGTGGAGAGCAGCATCAGCTGCAGCAGCTTGACTGAGAACGTTGGGTCCTGGTCGGTGGACATGGTTCCTCCTCACCCTCTCTTCTGTGGTCAGGACTCCACTGTCGTCTGCGGCAGCAGCAGCAGAAACAGCGTGTGGGGGGGTACCTAGCTATGCCTTGTTATGTGTTGTCTTGTAGTCTGGAGGGCTCTTGGTGCTCCACTTCAAAGCTTCTGCAAATACAACCAATCTGTCACAAGGAGAGTATAACAACATGTAACATTTTATGAGCAGTGACAGTGAGGTGCACCTTTCAGCCACAAGTCCAAGATTTGTGACGTGCAGTCAGAAACACAGTCCACTCATCCACCCGCTTCAATGCAACATCATCTCAGCTCCCAAAATCAATCAACTAACAGAAGCTGGCTGTTTGACCTCCGTCACTTTTATTAGTGCAGAACAAAGCGTTTGCAACAGATACTTCCGCATTGTTGTCAAGGAAACGGGGGCTGATGTCTTAGCCGGTAAAAGAGAGAGAGAGAGAGAGAATTCCTGAAGTTTTTATACTCTTTAAGTCAACACACACACAACTTACGGCTAATTTAAAGCTAGCTAAAACTCTCAGAGTTGCAGGACGCACACAAACTCTCTCACACACACTGCAGTGATCTCTCTCATTCCCTGCACACACACGCGCGCACACACACACAGGGGCGTCAACAAACCTTCAAAGTCACCTTTTGAAAGCCACCGACTCAGTAGTAAAATATGACCATGTGGTTAATGGAACTTCACCGACTAAATGCTAACAGCTAGCTAAGGTTAACCTCGAGTAAAGTTTGCTCGACTTGGAAAACTATTTCTGGCGTATTGTCCCTGTCCTGTAACAGCAGCTCCCACACCACGGAGCAGACATGTTTGACAGTGAGAAGTCAGAGGTCAGCCTACCTGTGGTAACAGAAGCAGGCGGGCGGAGATGTGACGGTGAAGCTAATTTCAGAAGCCGAGCTGCTAACACACTGTACAAGCGGAGAAGAAGAAGGAGGCGGAAACAGTAAGTGTCAGAATGTGCGGCAGAGACGTCCACTCCACTGATTCCCCTCAACTCTCAGGTAACACCTCCCTGCACGTGCTCCCTTTACGTAACCGTGAACATGAATACGGAGACTGGAAGCATCGGTGGGTGTTGCTGGGAGATGTAGTATGAAGTAGTATGTATTCTACTAACTGTAAAGTCCTTCACTGGTAAAACTAAAGAAGTAAAGTAGAGGTGCATTCAACTTGACTTAAAGTACAACGGTATTAGCTTCAAAGAACAGTACAAGTACAAAATGTTCTCATCCTGCAGAATGAGCCATTTCAGAACATATGAAAATAATAAGTAATTTTTTAGATCAAGTACATCTGTCTTCATCTATCCAATAAGTCCGTAGACCAGCATTTTTATTTGGATCTGCACAAAATTTCACACACTCATCAGAATCCATAAATTATTCTCTGAGAAATAAAGGTCAATGGGGAAACCACTCTATAATGTACATTTTAAATCCAAAAGGGTCGGATACTGTTACATTCAATGGCTCAATGAGATGTTTTCTCATTTACATATCAAAATAGAAGCCAATAGAGTGTACAGCACTTGGATGTTAAGGTATTTTAACAGAGAAAAGTTATGTAACACACTTTAAAAGAAGGGGAAAAAATAAGACATTTAGTGAAGTACGCCCTGAAACAAGCACATGATACACATATACGTTTTTTATTCAAGCTGCAAATTTAACCATGAGTGTTAAATAGTTCTGCACAGTAAAAGGAAATAGTGAAAACATTCATGACTTCAAAGCTAAATGATACTTGTGTTCCTGTTTCACATTGATAGGAGAGCATTATTTAAAGGTCCAGCGTGTAAGAAAGTGATATATTGGCAGAAGTTGAATATAAAATAATCCTTGTCAAGTTTCACTAGTGTGTTCCATCTAAATTTGACAAATTGTTTTTTTCTTTACCCTAGAATGGCCAGTTTGTATTCAAATACTTAGAGGCAACAATGTTGTAGCCTAGTCTGGACAAACTAAACCCCCTTTGAGTTTTTTATGACAACTGAAGGCTACCACAGGTTCTCTTTCATGTTTGGAAGAGGAGGGTGAGGTGAGGGGTATCCAGCTGCAACACGCAACTTGCCTACTAGATGTCACCTTAAAGACACAGTCTCTCGTTTTAGCTTGTTTGTACAAAGCTTAATTCCGCCATAGAAAAGTCTGATATGTATCTTTGTGTAAAACAACTTATTGCTTTTGAGGAAATGTCTTCATATTGTGAGTTGCAGACATTGTCTCAGTGTCGAGCAGATTTACTAATTTTGTCGTAAACCTCGGGAAAGGCCTCTTTACAGCCCAGTTCCTCTCTCAGTCTGTGATACAGTTGTCCATCAAACATCTCCCAGAACTCCTCTCGGTCCATGTACACATCTGCATACAGCATCTGGAACCTGCAGGAGTCACAAAGACAGATAAAGAGTAGGTGTGTCAATGTAATAGCAATAGACTGTGATGACAGCTTAGTTACAGATGCTAAATGTCCCGTATCCCTTGACTCTTACCCTTGCACATCTCTCACAAACTTCTCCAGCTGACGTGTTGTTGCTTTAGCTTCAAAGTTTGTGACTTTAGGTTCTCCGTAAGCCCCGATATCCACGTACAGCTCATCCTCTTCACCTTTGGGATGAACCATCCCTCTGCCTGAAGGCAACAGGAACGGACACAGCCACAGAGGGTAAACCTGAAAAAAACACACACACACACACACGCACAGATTTCAATCAATTTGCCCTGAAAGCACAGAGTATTTAGAGGGTTTGTCTATCCGCAAGTCTTACTTGGATGTTCTGGTGGAAGCATGTGATGGCGTCCTGCAGATTCTTCATGGGCACCAGCATGTCCTGGACCACGTGGTGCTGTTCGTAAAGCTTCCTGATGGTTTCTCCCTGTGTGAGCTTCAACAGAGAGATCTTAGGAGGAACCATCCATCCGAAAACCCAGCGGAAGACCGGATTGTTACCGAATGGGATGATGTCCTGAAGAAAATACACAAGAAATGACACAAACAGGTTAAAAGAAGAAGCCAAAGAGTCTTTGTGTGATGCTGTGAGATTAGACTTTTTTTCTGCCTTATATAATGGAATTATTTATATCTCTGAGCATTAGACTTTTAGTTGGACAACAGGAGTGATTCTAAGATGTCAACACAGTCTCTGGGAACTTGTTTCAACTATATTTTGTAGATTCAACAGAAATGACAGTAGTTAATTCAAGAACTACTAAAAACAGATGAACATGTGTGTATGAAAGCATGTAACTGATAATAATAGTTCTCATTTAATGAGCAACTAAATATGTAGCCGTTTAAAATCAGTCACTGCTGAATACCAAAAAATTTATAGCAACAAAATGTTTTGGTTTTAAAATAATCAAGTAGAATTTCTGTGGCTTGAACACCCCTTTGTACATTTGAATAAAATAAAATAACATTTATTGTAAAATATTATAAAATATCATGTGACTGACAAAATTTAACGTCAATCAATTCCATCCAGACTGGATTGATTATCTTAAAAAGCTAAAATGTTTAGGCTTTAATATTTTGGTATTTAATTTTTGTGTCTGAATTTCTCTAATCCAATTTGAATAACGTGGTTTTTACTTGATTTGGCTTCATTAATTTATTGAACTCAAACTTAAAAAGAAAATCCAAACTTGTATTAAAACAAAAGTTAGTTTTTCTTGTTCTGGAAAAAGCCAAACAGGGGAATTCAAACCTCATAAATTCACATGGGTTTCAAAATAAAACCCTTCAGTGTTATCAATTCATTTAATATTTAGCAGTGATCCAATTTAACAATTGAATATTTCCAAAAATGTATTTGCTTCGAAACATGTGACAAACTTCATAAACCTTTTATAACCCACACTCAACACTTTCCCCCACTTTTTCATCTGGGAAAGAGCATATTTACATCGTGATTTTGACAAAATAAATATTGTAAAAAAGGTAATTGTCCCAATTTTAATTGCTAATAAAAAGGTTTTTAAAAATAGTATTTTTTGCATCTTACTACAATTTAATGTAACATTTACATAAAAGATATCATTTAAAACTTCACATGAGGTTGTAAAAGTTTGTGCTTCATGTGTCACTGATCCAACACATGCTCACTCCTCCTAAATTCCACCAGGGGGTAGCAGCAACTCACCAAGCAGTGCCTATTACTTTGTAGTGTCAATGATCAACACATCAGTGATGTCTATGACAAATTGTGGATTAATGATTTCATGAAAGCATTGCTCCAGCTTTCCTCTGTCTCATCCACAAGAACAAAATCCTTTCAAAAATAGAGAGCACCCAAAAGCCCAGAGCCAGCTCCTTCAGATATCTGTCAAACCAATACCATGCATAATTCATCACTCCATTTACTGTTAGAGAACATAGAGGATGCCAAGCCCCTCTCACTAATGGCTAATGGTGTGTGTATATGTGAGTACAAAATGTGTGTTTTGTGACTACCTGAATCTCCCAGAAGATGCTGCGTGTGTGTCTGTGGTAGTACTGTCTCAGAGGAATGTACTCCACTCCAGTGTGGTCATTCTTCAGGTAGCTCTCCACGTGTTTGAAGAACCAGGGTTTAAAGTGCAGCCCGATTCTGTTAATCTGATGCAGGAGAGGAGAAAAGTAAAGCTACATGTGAAAACCAAATTGACATTCACAACAACATGTAGAGGTGATGAGGCTTTCAAAGTTCTGGCCCCAGCACTGAGGAACACTCTCCCTATAGATTCACAGTCTGCAGTATATATTGAAGCCTTTAAAAACTTAAAAACTGAAAACCCATTTATTCACACTGGCTTTTGTATCACCACATGCACTGTTGTGTTTGAATCCATACATTTTTATTCATTGTTTTATATTATACTAGTGGCATGCCTATTCTAAACCTTCCTGTTCTCTTGTCCTGTGTTAATGCTCTAGTCTAGAGCTACTACAGATTCATTCCTTGTCATTATAGCTGATGGTTTGCAAAGATCTTTTTTATAAACAGTGTATGGTGCAGAGTAAAGTTAGAAAACGTTGTGTTCATCCTGGTTCATCTGCAATGCAGATTTTATAGTGAATGTTTTACAAAACATGAAACTGAATTTGATAATTCTTCAAATGTAATATAAATTAAATTAAATAAAAGCTCTCCAATTCTGCTAGATGTAAAGCTTTGCAGCAACAAATCTAACATTGTGCTTTCATTTTAAAGACAAACTGCCAAACAAAAAGTGATGATGAATATTGTTCCATGACCGAGCTCTTTGTCTGTGTGTAAGTGGTTTAAAGTGTAATCAATATTATCAAAATTATCTGGTAGCGATTTTGACCCAGTTACAGACCACTGCTATAGTTTACCCGACCTGGAAGAAGACACGTTGAACTGAAGACCCGGGTCCCCCCTTCCACTGACTGCCTTTTTATTCAATTTCTGCATATGTCCATCTCAAGCCAAACTGGGAACTGCACTTACAGAGACCCTTGTGGAATTAGTAGGTAGATATATCTATTGTGTATGACGACTTACTGGTGTTAATTTATTCATGTAAAGCATATTGTGACTTACGTCTGCATTAAATAAACTTTTCTTACTAACATACACATTACCTTATCAGGCTCTGCGTGGTCAGTCATGGTTCCTGTCATGATGACAGCGGTGTCCAGACTGTACTGGAGGCCCTCGACGAAGGTGTTCTGCTTGTTCTCCGACACTTCGGTGAAGCGCTTGCAGATGTTCTCCAGCCCTCTGACTGGCTCATAGGTCAGCTTCACCCACGACTTAGCGGGGACTATTTTGATTTCAGCTGCGACCAGGAATCCCAGAGTACCACAGGACCAAGGGACAGCGTGGAACAGGTCGGAGTTTTCCTCCTGTGTGACAGAAAAATAAATAAACAAGTACATGTATCTCCAAGAACAACCTGATCTAAAGCACACTTGCAATGATGTTTCTGTCTTCTGGTGTCTAATGTTAACTAACCCCGCAAGCAAACCTCACAGCATCGACCACAACCAGGCAACTAATCTGTTTCCTCTTGCCAGCAGTCTCCTTTCATTTATTCTGCTTCACAACATCACCACTAACCAGAGGGTCTCTCCCATTACGCATGCCTAAGTGTCTTTGGGTTGAAGTAGATGTTTAAATTTGATACTTGAGATGTTGAACAACCAGGATCATTAAGGTGGCTATGAAGCTGTTTTTCTTACAAACGTGTTCATGTGACAGAGTCAACCGTCACCAGAGCCGTGAGTAGACTGATACATATTATATGACATATGAAAAAATAAATAAAATAAAATAACCGAGCTGCAACTGCATCAAATCCACCAAACTGTGTAGAATTCTTCATATTTCATAGTTTCCGCATTGTAACTGATCTACAGTTCAACATTGCTCTTGAAGTTGCTGGTTCTGATTCTGACAGTTTAAGCTTTGACTATTGTTGAGGAGTTTTTGACCATCCTCACACATTACTGTATATACCACTATATATAGTATATATAACTTCTGTACACCATTGGGAGAGTTGGGCCTGTTTAGTTCAACACACACACTCCCTCTCTCTCCAAGCAGTACCAAAGGTCAGGTTATAGATAAAGGGCCAACCAACAGTGGATTATACAGTGGTCTACACTCAGCGATGTTCATATCTAAATCAGATGCCCCCAGGCAGAGACACCAGTGGCAAGACGTAAGGACACAATGTGATTTAGGAATGCATACTCTAGGCTTAACTATTCAATAGGATGTGTGAACACCTACATGTAACATACCGAGTGAGAGCAATTCTAGACTATCATGGGTTGTGCTGTTAGAATTGGTGACGCAAGTAGAGGGAGATATATGGGGAGGCTGTGGGAGACCTCTTCAGACTTGGGGGTGACAATTGCTCATGTAAGTCTGTCAGCGTTTGTATATTGTTTCACCCTCTGGTCTCCTTGATGCATTTAAAGTCTACATTAAATTCTTCTGAATAAGACATCAGCTGCGGCCTGAGTTCATGGTGAGGCATTGGAATGACAGAAGCACCGTTCTTCTGACTCCCAGACAGCGTAGCATCAAATTTATTTGGAAGCTGCTTTTTTAATTTTAAAAAAAGGTGCATGGTGTTTTTCATTTTCATGAAACACATTTATGTTTTATACACCATAATCAACGACCAATGAATAAAAACAGTCACAAGGGATGTAATAGTTTCACCTGCCGAGACTGACAAGTCAAGTGCAGGTACTTTGTGACCGTGGTGATGACGTTATCATGATGATCACACACACGCCCCTCCCATACATACACAGACACACACACAGTGTTCACCTCAGTGCAGCGAACTAAACTGCCATC
The DNA here is from genome assembly GCF_949316205.1 of Platichthys flesus. Lineage (NCBI taxonomy): Eukaryota > Metazoa > Chordata > Actinopteri > Pleuronectiformes > Pleuronectidae > Platichthys > Platichthys flesus. The sequence goes on along the minus strand of NC_084953.1, from coordinate 19,425,104 downwards.
AGCTAGCACCAGTTCAAATGCCACACAGATGTGCTGAAACAGGCCGTAAATATGAGAGGACGACTCAATGCCTGTACCCATCACCAAACCACCTGCCAGAAAAGAGAGAGAATAAAACATGTGTTCTTTGAAATTTGATTTCATTCCAGGTGAGAGCAACAGTGGGAGAACACATGAGCAGAAATCAGCGTTTGCCTACTGGGAACAACGGGATAAATGAGTGTACCACAGCCTGATGGGAAAACATTAGATTGTTGATGCACAGTTTATGGCATCAGGAAATCCATAATGAAACCCGATCCAGGGGTGCTTCCAACGCTGCAGCCATTTCCTCCCAGTTTCATCTTTTCAGCTGCAACATTAATCCTCTAATGTGGTTAGTGAAGTCTAAACAGGATACACAGATAGATGGAGGGGATGCAGGATCCAAGTCACTGAACGGTGAGCTGTGGAAATCATCAGTATGTCTCTATTTCTAGAAACCAGATGATGTCACTCGGGGCTGATTCCCCTGGAAATAACCCACATTGATTGTAACCTGGACAACTCACCCACAGTGAGGTCATCTAGCTCTGGCAGCACAGGCAGAGTCCAGCCAATAGAGTTGAGGCAAGCGGTTACCTGGCCCATGTTGGCCAGCGGCTCAACTCTCACCACCTAAAGAACAAAGACCACTGGGAGTAAATATCTGTTGATGGGATGAGAGCACAGAATCTCAACAAACACATTTTATGATAAGAGTAAAAACCCTGAGCAATTAAAAATGTTAAATCCTTTCTGTCACTGAATCAGCATTTCTGATGATAATAACTTTGTAATGAATCATTCAGTATAATACAATGAGGGCAGAAACACAAAGAGGTTATGGAATCAAAAACAAGGTTATTGTGAATTCATTGACCAAAGTGTCCCTTCTGATAAAGTGGCTTAATGGCTGAAGACTTGTTGAAGACCGGGTATCGTTTCCTTCTCTATATTTCCCTGCTGAACCGATGGTTCTATGATTCCAGATGTCAGCATTCTCTGTATGTTGGTGGCTATGACGTTATTATGAGCAAAGTAGATGATGGACTAAACTTCATCAAATCTAAGGGTCTATGGACATGCTAGTAGCTAAACACTTAACCCGCGTTAACTGTCGTATTTTAGCAAGTTAGCATGTTAGTTAGTTATGCTTATTATCACGGCCGAGTGGTCATCAATCAAAGTGTTGAAGAGGAAAAAGGAAAAAGTTAAGGGATCAAAGACGTCATTAAGCTCCATCCTCTGTGAGATCAGTACGGTTCTTCCTCTGGGGAAAATGAATGTGTGCACAAGATTTGATGGAAATGTATCAAATACTGGAGATATTTATATCGGACCAAATTGATGGACCAACATTGCTATCCATGGAGCCCAGGGATTTAAGTTCTCCAATGCTACTGTAAATTCAAATGTGGCCATGAATGAGATCAGTGAAAATAAATATATGATTTTGATTTCAGAAAACCCAAATTATTAGAATGTAATCCAGCTATTATCGGTCAATTGGTTGAAAAAGATCTGTTGGTGCAGCGCTCCCTCAGCGAGTGTTGGCTAGCGTGGACAAAATAATAAACTGCTACTCAGGTTGTTTGTCTCATGTCATGCTCTTTGAGGTGGGGTTAATAAACTGTGAATTCACTCTGGACTATATAGTTGTTTGATATGATCATTCTGGCTCATGAAGCACAGGTCCCTGCTCTAAGTAATAGGTTGGTAACGTAAAAGTTTTTGAAATAACCTAAAACTTACACATAAACATTTTACGACTATATAATTGGATTTATGGTTACAGTTGATGTATGGTAATGCGCTGTCGAATGGGGCTGTGTATTTCCTGGGTACAGTAACGGACAATCTGTTTTAGTTAGCTTGAGTTAAGGCTAATTAGGTTTATGGAAGTGTTAAATAGGTTACATGAAACCAGCATATGGGATTCAAAGTGTCAACGTGCAAGATTTGCTGGAAGTTATGTTCCTGCTCTGTGTTTGAACAACCGCTCATGTCCTCAGGATCTCATCATGGCAGTTGTACTATTATATATTTACACAGAATGTTGAATCATATAAGCAACCTCTGAGTATAGAGCTGAGAAATGTCTGCAGAATGAACGTAATGGCCGAGTGGGGGTCACAGTGAGTGCAGATATAGTATATTTCCATTTAAACTAGGGATAGGTAAGTGATCTACTGGACTGCATGAGACTAAATATGTGCCAAGCATACAGTGAGTGTACACAATCAACCCTCCTTACTTTTAAACTTCACTTTATTCCCAGAAAGCCTAAATCTAAGATGCACATTTTATCAAACCAGATCATTTTGTAAGACTAAGAAGCTTGTGTTTTGGGAGTATAACTTTTTATACGGAACATATTTTGATATATGACATAACAGGAAATGCACTTGTGTAATAAATAATGTTGGCTAACTGCAGTGGATACAAGGACCTAAGCAATTGTTAATATTATTAGTTACTTTTCCTACCGTGATATGTCAAAATGTCTGTTATGAAAAACACAAAGTGTGTGATTTGTCGTACCTGCTTCTTTGTGTCCACCTCCAGAATGTCCATCATATTGATCATGATGTTTTTGTGTGTTTTCTTGTATTTGCCGACTCTGAGAGACACGGTGAGCCAGCCGGGCCGACCGGTGCACATGAAGGTCTTACTCCCCTCCTTCCTCCACTCACGCACCTGAAATGTGTCAAAACACACGGCACATGGAAAAACATGATCTATTAATGGCCAGATGTTACGTGGCATGTATGACTCATTGTACTAGGCCAATTGAGAAGAGTTTCCTGGTATCAATGACTGAGGTCAAAGGTCTTGGTAAGTTTTCTCTGGCCTGTAGTGACATTTATTTACCTCTCTCCTACCGACCAAATCCTTTTAGGTATTAGGTGTCCGAGCTGGCAGCTCAAACCCCAGAGTTTTCTCAGTTTCTCAGCGGCTCCCTTTGTCTTTCTCACTGAGTCTGATACATTCAGGCAGCCAGCAAACTACATCAGTACGGAGACTTTAACTTTTTTTTCAGGAATAGTTTAATCAGACTGGAGGTTCAGCCCCTTTCTGGAATTCAAATACATAGTTTTCATTGAAACAACTTCCTAGAAGGAGCTGTGCCACTAGCTAAACTTCTCAATAAATCACCTTGACTAAACAGGACTTTTTTTTTTTTGGAAACTAATTTGCCCAGATGCAATTTCACAACAATGTAATCTGTGATAAACAGGGTCCAATAACCTATGAAGTGCTGGGGGCAAACTGCACTTTTTTTTATTTAGTTTAAAAGGTTTATTGAGTTTTGCGTGAACCGGGCCACCACACACACACACACACCATTTGTGGACTGGGAAAGGTTGGTTACATGTGAAAACTTCAAAATGTGTAATTATATGATATTAGTGATCAAGTGTGATGATGGCTAATATTGTGTAGATGATCGATATACTGAAATAGAATCTGCATAAGAACATCAACAGTATGGTTGAATTCATTCTCCTTCATACCTATGCATACATACTTACATAATCTCCCTTTCACTTCATGTTACAGTTGTAGCTTGTTTGCATGATGTTTGCTTAGTATTCAAAAGACAACATTAGACATTAGACTCGACCCATGCGCGTGCACACCCACTGTCACGGCGCGGTTCGCTCACCTGTCTCTGGATGTCTCGCACGCGCTGGTCGTGCAGTTTAGGCGCAGAGCACATCTTGAATATGAGCCACGTGCGCAGATAGTAATAGACATCGAATATGACGGACAGCGGCAGCAGGAACAAACAAACAAAGATCCATCTCTGGTGAACGATCACGTAGTCTAGACCTTTGACTCTGATCCACAGCAGCAGCAACGCGACCAGTCCTCCCAGATACAGAAGCAGAGACATGTCGTCTGCTCGGTTCAGGGACCACACTCCACACTGATAGACTGGGAGACTGGGAAACAGTTTCCAGGTGAGATACCTTTGCCCACTGCTGCTTCTCCTGTGGCTGAACTCAACCCAGCCTCCAAAACCCACTCCACATCAGCCCTGCACCCTGATAGGTCATCGGTGCGAGGTGGCGGATCGGTTACTTCCAGTGCTCCCTCCTGGTTGGTCAAAACCGGCCAGTGGGCGGGCTCGCACGCGGAAGCTCCATGCTCATTGGTAGGAATCTAATTTTCGGGAGACGGGCTCGCTCGTGTTGAACCAATCAGGATGCAGAGGTTGTCACGCCATGAAAGCTGTTCTCATGGTTGTGTCTCTTGATATCAGCCCTGGACAAAAAGTAGAGGAGAATAGAAAGGAAGTCTTAGTCTGAGCAAAAAGACACATATATTTCCTGGAAAGTTGCTTAAGAATCCAAACTTTATTCATATCAGCACATGATTACAAACAGATATGAATCTTGAGTTTTAAATAGAAGCCACAAATAAACCATGATAGAGTCCAAGCGTTTGTTGGACTGATCTGATACAAACATTCCTGGTGCCAAAGGACGATTTCTACAGAACTTTTCATTTACTTCTACCAATAAATTCAAAAATGTTAATATTGATAATTTTCGTTGCTTTTTTTGACATGTCCTTTTAAGTAGAAGTATAATACTCAATACAATACTGGCACAATTAGGCTGGGAAGGGTCCAACCGATGGCATCTTTTTTTCAAATGAACAAATATTACCATTCAAACATACTAAACTACAAAGGTGAACACGATAAAAAGTACACCTGCTAAGTATCACAAAATATTTATGAACATGGTAGTGTGCTGGTGTTGGCATTAAGCTCAAAGCACAGACCATATAAAAAGATAGACGACAGAACTGCTCCCCAAAAGTGAAGCCGAATTATCTGCAGTACTGACAAACCCAGATTCAACTTCATAAATAATACAAAGGACATGACCTCAGAGTTCTCAGTTGTAGCTCGATTCTAAATTAGAGCCTGCAAGATCACATCAAATCCAGTTGTGACAGACTAGCAAGTCTAAATAAATGTGTAAACTAAACGTTTGTGGGATAGTAAAATACTAATTAACCCTTTAACATTGTTTGAAGGTGGTTCAAATTATATGATGAATTATAACAGTTGTAGGGATATTTCAAGTATTGAAAACTGAGCCTCTTTATTAGACACTTAGAATTGCCAAGAATCTTAAGTTATGATGAGAATTGTTTCTTAATGTGGTCTTTCAAGACAAAACTGCCAAAACGTTGTATTTAGAATTTAGTAAACCAGTAACACATCATATTATGTTAAAGGGTAGATGCCTAAATTTCACTGTATTTCAAAATGTCAAAGAAAGATAAAGATATTAGAAAACTTTCTTTCCCTATCTCACACACACACTCTAACACACACACACACACACAAACACAAACATGCGCACACACACACACACACACACAAACATGCACGCACACACAGGGCTAAAGTGGTACCCTTCAGACACATTAGACAGAGGGAGGGTGGGGCCCCAGTAAAGATTTCTTAATGGTCTCTGCTGTCCTCTCGTCTATCTGCCCTGATGATAAACACACAGCTACTCCACAGTGATGCGCATCAAAGCCTCTTCTGATTTATTTTTCATCATTTTCCAAGAAATCATCAATTACATCTTTACTACTGGATCTGAGATGACTTTTTATCAGTATGGATGAAAAGGATGGGAACATATTAAGATTCGGTGAGCTTTTCTCTGTCATAACAGGATTTCTGTAAGTGTGGAGTAAATCACTTGGATGCCTGGTGAGTGTCAGAGCGCATGGGAAGCGCACTGTGTGGGACTGTTGGTGTTTGAGTGACTCTATCCCAGCCAAACCATCCTGCACAGTAACCTCAGAAACACCCACGCTCCCGGAGGAGGATGCCTTCCCTGCACCACGGAGCTATCCTCATCGGAGCCTTCCTCATTGTGACCGGGGGATCCACAGCCTTCCTGGCCTCGGCCCAGAGCCGCCTGCAGGCTTTCTCCCTCTGCTGCGTGGTGCTGGGGGTGGTCATGCTCATCCTGGGGCTTTTCTGGGCAGTGAACAGTGCCGTTAACTACAACCAACGGGACTTCGACCCAGAGTGCCCACATTATCCATATGACAACCCAAACTTTGGCAGCCATCCCCTCTTCACACCCCCAGGGAGCCGCTTCCCAGAGTCCCAGTCAGTGTTTCTACCCAGGTGGGTGAAAGATGCTAGTCTTTTACATATTGTTGCCTTTCACAGGTCAAGCTGAATTAGTAAGTGTCATCAATTTCATCATAGAGGAAGAAATATAAGACTCAAACTATAGGTGTTACTGGAGATAAACACAGGATAACAATAATATCTAGTCCATTCTACCTGTTTTGAACAAATCAAGGTTTCTTATATCAGTTTTCATTAATGTCCTTTGGGATAGAGCTTTACATGCAACCAAATATTTGTACCAGGGGCTTGTACACAGAACAAGGCCACACCTTTTCCAATAATTCCTTCTGTCTTTTCAATCTTTTCCTTCTAGCTTGTCATCTTTTCAAATATACATAAGGACCTATAAATCTAACCCATGGAAAAACTGCGCTTGAATAATAGAAACTGATTAAAATACTGCCATCTAAATGTTAGACTAAAGCTCACCCGAATTGATGACATGAAAAGTGTAGCATAAGCAGTGTATGGTCATTAATAAATGATGTGAAAGGATGTTCACAAATGATTTCACAGCCTGCAGTTGTAAATAACCTTCTGAGTGTATGTGAGAAATCGCATTTACAATTATGAATTAATCTTAATTTGTAAAATAAACAAGAAATCTTACAAATTATAGTTCATATGTGAATGAAAGTTGTGCTGCTGTAGAAATATTTTGCGCATATGTGAAAAGGTTTTGTGCACATTGCAGAACACAAAGTTAGTTTTTTTTGCAAAATGGAATTTTAAAAGGTTTCTTTGAACTTGACTTATGGTCCTTGTGTAGCTTGAGTGATCTCTCTAAGATACTGAATATATATTCGTAAGGGGGGAACCATGACTCTTTCATGATTACTTAAAACAGGAAGTCAAAATGATCCTTGTCTGACTATAATTAAGATGGCAGCTCAAAGAATGAGTCAACAATCTCCTTCAGAAGAATTACATCCCAGTGGTAGGAGGAACGTTTAACATCCTGCTTCACAACAAATTGTCTCCTCTCTGCGGAACTAACACATATTTTAAAGTAGCTATGTCTCCTGGTTCAACATCAAAAACGAATGAAAAGTGTCAAACTAAACAAGAAATATTAAACAGAGAAGATAAATAATGTTAATTTGTATGCATGAGGCAAAACATTTTTTGTGTTCTCCCAGTACCATCTACTGTCAAAAATAAGTAGCTGCAGGAAGTGAGCTAGGGAAGAACAGGAAGTAGTGATCAGGGACTTCCCTTTCCTTTATTTTATGAATACTGACTTACTTTTAAGCACCTGTTCACATTGGTTGTCAGTGTTGTTTTCTCAACTGATGCAATAACAGGTATTGTTTAGTACTTACAAAGGTCCTTGTTTGTATTTGGCAGCACACTATTATCATGTCAAATACAACAACTTCTTTGTTCCTTGAAAGATTCAATGCTGGAAAATATAATTTTAGGTTGACTGTGTAGTTAAAACATACAATGTTGCCCACAACAACTTGTTATACTAGCTGTTTCCCCATGTTTCTGGTTTTTTAATGCAAGGCTAAACTAATGATTGCTTGCATCATATTTAATGCACAAACATTATGAATATGTATTTGCCAACTGTTCCTTTTACTCAGTGGGATTTAAAAATGCTTTCACAATCCAGAGATTGAAACCATTGAAATTTAACATGTCTAGCTTGATGTCTGCTAGTTAATTAAATTAACTGGTAAAATATCAGCAAATAAACCTTGCTTACACTAAAGTCATCGTTGCAGACCATTGCTGTCATAATAAGTCTTTTATCAACCCGCACAGCCAACATATCTAATATAGCTCTGTGAAAGCCATGCCAGGAATTATAGATATCAACAAACAGATCACACCCACCTGACATTTAGGATCTGATATGTAGCATCTTCAACATGGTTTTATTTCACCTGTGTTCTTCCTGCCTCTGTTCTAGCAGGACGATGGAACGCCAAAGGCATGGAACTCGTGGCGATGAGTTCGACTACCCTCCGATGGACTCTGGTGGTTTCAGTCCAACGCCTCACCCTCCTCATTGGCTGGGACCCCCGCCTCCCTATGAGGTTGCCATCAAGACCACGTGCAGCTCCACACACTTGCGGCGTGCGTACTCAGACACGCATCTGGCGACAGAGTTGCTGTCTGGACGCTCAAGAGAGATCAGCTTTGAGGTGTGACGCTGAATGACGTGGACGCCACACCACTCTGTTCATCAGAACAAAAGATGATTGAACCAGAGACTGAGATCACTCAGACTGTATGGAAACTGTATTTTGACAGCAACAAACATATTCAAACAGTTGGAGCATGCTTCTTTCTTGGGTCCTAGCATGATTTCTGTAATAACAAAGCAGGTGTTGGCAAATATTCAAATATATGGTGAAAATAAAGATGTGTGGTTAAGGAGCCAACAGTAGCTGTGTCGTAGGGAACATTAAGCAAGTGTATAAAACAAATATCGCGCACAGCTTGTACCAAGTTTGGTTGAGACCAGCTGGTTCTACAGGGTCGGGGTTAGAGAAACTGACTTCTTTTATCAACCAGTGTTAAATACCTCTGCTGGAAATACAAGTTTCACAAACGTCTGCATTGGCTACACTTTCTGGTACCTGAATCGATGACAATTTTATATACAGCCAAATTACAGACTTCAATGTGATGCATGGTCACACTGAAGAGGATTCATTTAATCAAACAGTTACGATATTATACACAAAAGATCAAAATTATTGTCTGAATGTGGATAATGACTGTATTTAAAAAATATATATATTTGATGATCTCCTGGTATTTAATGATGAAAAAGTCAAACTACTACGACAGGCCTATTCTCAGTTATCATAATTGTTTGTTCTTAATTAGAATTGAATTACAATTAATACAAAAACGAAGAAATGCTGTTTTAGTGCAGTAACCAAACGGCTTTACAAAGAATCTGACACTGATACAAAACTTGAGTTTTAAACTGAATTTGTGGTTTCACATGGAGCTTAAAACCAGAAAAAGTTTAGATAACGTTAATTTACCATATTTACGTGAGTTTCGGGAATTAGTTTCAATTGTAAGAGGAGCACAGACGAAATGCTGGCTTGAACTGGCTGCATATTTTTTTCTCTTTTTCTAGTCTATATGCTGTGATCCTTGGGAATCCAGTGGGAGAAGCAAGAATGTCAGTTTTCCTCCCACCAGGATTAACATGCTCCACCACAGGATAGATGTGAAAATCCATTTTGGGCAGCACATCCAGCCTGTGGAGGACTTTCAGTTTGAGTGCCCCACATGTACTCATCTGTTTGTTGAAAGCAGCGGAACTATGACTCATCTGACCAGATGTTTTTCCACTGCTCACTCCACCGCCAGCCATTATTATCACAGCTTGACCTGTTGTTAGGATAGAATCTCAATGATTTAAAGGATCACATCAGTATTTTTACTGTTTTGTACATCTCTATCCTGCCTTTCTATCTCTCCCGACTCCCGTTGATAACCATACTTGTCAATGCATTTTGCAAATGATATTGCAAACTTGGAAGTTGTTGAAAAAAAAGAAACTCTCAACATGGCTTGAATAGGCCAACAAGGAAGAAGTCAAAATGTAAATATCTTTAACAAATACCTGCATCATATGAATGTAACACATTGCAAAAAAACAATTATCATTAATAATAAGAGAAATAAAAATGATGCAATAAACACTACGAAAGTTAAACTGTCAGCTCGGAACCTCTGAAGGTCGATTTTGTCAGTTATTGAAAGTAAGAAAAGAATTGCACTAAAAAAAGAAAAATGTTGGATCAGCTAAAGAAACTACAGTTTTATTTCATTTTAATTTTTTCAGTTTTTTAACGTAGAAAATGCATAAAAATCCTCAATAACTTTTTTCCTGGCTTACTCCCAAGCATTAGATTGTGTGTCATATATTATTAACAATTAAAAAAGATAAGCACATAAGGTTGATTAAAAATGTATATAACAATGCACAGTATATGTTATAGTCAGCCATCAGACATTTATTGTATTGATTTTTTTTTTGTGCAGAGGAAGTAGAGGAGTCCCTCGGCTTTCATTACCTCGACAATACAATTCTGAAATGTAGAGGACCATAAATACACACACACACACCACTGCCAGAGGAGAGCAGATATAAATCATTTATTAACATCTGCTTTATTCCTGGGAAAGAGAAATTATCAAGGGAAAATCTTTTGAAATGTTGTAAACCCCTCTGATTATGTGTTTACATTACATAAAATTTCTCATTAAGCTGACGCTTTTATCCAAAGTGCATTGAACCATGAGAGTACGAACCCAGAACAACAATAATAAAGACAGTACAAATTCTTCAAAAAAGCAAAAACACACAGTTCTATAAGTAATGGCCATTTAAGTGCTACAAAATTGTTAGTAAAACATTTTACTCAAGGTATAGTCGGAAGAGGTGTATTTTTAGTTTGCGGCGGAAGATGTTAAGACTTTCTGCTGTGCTGATGTCATTGGGGAGCTCATTCCACCATTTAGGAGCCAGGACAGCAAACAGTCGTGATTTTGATGAGTGTTTAGCTCGCAGTGAGGGAGCAACGAACCGATTAGCCGATGCAGAGCGGAGTGAACGTGCTGGGGTGTAACGTTGACCATGTCCTGGATGTAGACTGGACCGGATCGGTTCTCAGCATGGTAGGGGAGAGCGGGGTAATGTGGGACATTTTTTACATTTGCTCCCCTCTAGGCGAGCTAAAATGATAAGTCAGTAAAATTGACACATTTCCCATTAATTCAGGATGTTTTCTAGCAATGGAAATGATCAGAATGTCTTCAGGACAAAGGGCAGTGAAAATATGATTGTTTTAAAAAAAGTGGTCCTGTGTCCCACTTTACCCCGGCTACGGGGTCAATTAGCTACTGCACCCCAGGCTACTGATTTTACTTTCCATTTTTCTTTTTTCTTTATGAATCTTTTGAGGGTTGTCTTATCAATATTTCTATCCCTTCCAGCTTTTCTTAAGGATTTCTTTCCTTGCATGAGCTCAGCGGCTGCACTCTCCATCTCTGCGAGGGGTGTTTGGCCCCAGGTTGTCTTCCTTGTGTGTAGTTTCTTGGCATGATGGCTTTTCTACAATGTTTATGACATTAAAAATAAAACATATATAATGTAATATAACACAAAAATATGTTTAAGACTAAACTTAACTTGTGCTTCATGGTGGGGTAAAGTGAGACACTGTCCCACTTTACCCCACAGCATTTGTCCCACTTTACCCCGAAGCCACAATTTTAGAAAAACATCTTTTAGCAAAAGGGCTAATCTTCAGCTAGCATCAATCACATGGTTTTATATGTTGGAAGTTCACCAAAATGTATAATATAAGTTTTTCTACCTGATTCAATTTGTTTTGACACAACAGTTGATTAAGTTCAAAGCAAGAAAATTTACTTTTACATGCAAAAAACAAATTTTTGTGAAAAAACATACTTTCCACTAGCCTGACGTTGTCAGACTCACAATTCTAGTCAGAATGTGAGTCTGAGACAGCTCCATTGGGCTGTGTTTCAATTGAGCAACGCATTGTGAGTTATTTACTAACGCCGGGTTCACACCGGACGCTGAAGCGATGCCGAAGCGACCCTTCAGGGCAGCGCCAAGCCTTAAATAACAGCTGGCTCCGATCCACTCCCATGTTAAAACTTTGTGCGGGTCACACCGGAGGCTGAAACGCCGCCCTGCGCCAAGGCTGCCTCGCGCCGTGCAGCGATCGTTTCGGCGTCGAGTCTATTTTTTGCGCTTGACGAAAGCGTATCGCACCAGGAAACACACTGAAAAACGATCTTAAACTATATTGATGGCATATTTTATATGATATAAATGATAAAATATGCATCCCATACTTTGAAGTCCCCTTCCGTTGTCCTGGAGTTTTAATTTGACCAATGACATTAAATGTCCCCCTCAGCCCATCCACTACAGCCACACAAGCAGTGATACAGATAAAAAGAGAGAGAGAGGGGGCTACGTATTCTCCACATAGGCTTGAGTGGAGAATACGTAATTTACCCTCGACACCCGACATTTAACAGAGCAAACAGCGGAGAAGTTCTTCAACATGGATGACATTAAATTAATAATTGAAGTGGAGAAGTGCAGTGAGTTGTATGATCCTCGGAACATGTTGTATAAAGACAACACCAAGAAAGACAAATGTTGGGACGCTGTTGCTTAATGTTGGAGCAACAAGTAAGTATATGCTTTTAATCTACTGGATCAACGGGTGATATTATTAGCGCTGCCCGGCGGTTCAGCGTTGCTTCAGTGTCCGGTGTGAACAGCCAAGCGCCAGCTAGATAGGGATTAGCGCGGTGCTTTGGCGTCGCCTCCACGTTCTGTGGAGGCAGACTCAATGGCAGCATCTACACATCTCAGCTCTCCAGCGGCAGGTATGTTTGTTGAAAATGAATTCAACCCAAGGGCACTTTGATGACGTGGCTGATTACGTTACCATTGATCATCTGTCCATCATCGTATAAAGCCCGCCCTGACAATCTGATTGGTCCGGATGATTTCGAACCGGGCATAATTTCTCCCCAACGGAGCGACTCCAGACCGAACTTCCCGACCTCAAATGTTGTGGGCGGGGCTAAGTTCGTCTGGCATCCAGGCTACCGCTCTCCCCTACACAGTATTAATGTTTTGAAACAGACGCGGGCAGCCACTGGGAACCAGTGAAGGGAGCGGAGGAGCGGAGTGTGTGAATGAATTTAGGTTGGTTAAAGACCAGTGGAGCTGCTGCATTCTGGATGAGCTGCAGAGGTCGAACAGCACTAGCAGGTAGACCTGCAAGGAAGGAGTTACAATAGTCTAGGTGTGAGATGACCAGGGCCTGGACAAGAACCTGCACCGCCTTATGAGTGAGAAGGGAACTTTTTCTTCTGATGTTGTGCAGCATGAATCTACTGGAACGTGTTGTTGCAGTAATGTTGGCAGTAAGGGAGAGTTGACTGTTAAGTGTCACACCCAGGTTCCTAGCAGTCTGGGTGGGGGCTAACGAGGAGTTGTCAAATGTAATGGTCAGGTCGTGGGTGGGAGAGCCTTTCCCTGGAAGGAGGAGTAGTTCAGTCTTTTCAAAGTTAACTTTCTGGTAATGTGTGGACATCCACTAAGATGTCAGTCAGACAAGCAGAGATTCATGCTGCTACCTGTGTTTCAGAGTGGGGAAAATAGAGGAATAGTTGGGTGCCATCAGCATAGCTGTGGTAGGAAAAGCCATGTGAGTGAATGACAGAGAGAGTTGGTGTACAGAGAGAAGAGGAGGGGACCCAAGACGGAACCTTGAGGGACCCCCGCAGTGAGAGACCATGTCTTCTCACAACTCAGACACAGACTATCTCCTGTTTAATTAACTTAACTTACTTTATTTAATTAAACAGTGACAAAGGACAAAATATCTTAAGCAGCGAAATCTGCACTAGAGTAATATCAAATCCTCATCGTCTAACATCTGGACATTGTGATTTGAGGCTACAATCCGTTTCTGGCTGGAGTGTCAAAATTATAGCCTAAAGTGGGCTGGAGTCTTGGACAATGTGAATAAAATGCCACTATATAGAATAATTTGGAGCTCACCAAACACTGCATTTATTATCTGTTCTGTTGCTTTCAATCATTTCAAGTAAATTTTTATGAATATTGTTGGGATTTTACCTTATTATGAGAAAGTGTAAAAACAGATTTCCTCCTTAAATATCAAGACTCTAAACCTTCTTATGAACCGTAATGCTCCGAAAGTAGCTTTTTGACACTCTTCCATGATATCAGGACTCGATATAATAAATCGCTAAGTTGTTTGCATCCTCAAATGTCTTTGTTCTCCAAAAACCTAAGATATGCACTTTACCATTGTAACAGGAGCAGAAAAACCAGAATATATTCAGATTTAAGAAAGTTGATTCAAAATACTTGGGGATGAATTTATCCGTCAGTTAGTGATCGATCAATTATTGTAGCCTTACTACATATCTTAGTTAAGTTTTTCATCATTAAACATCATGTTATGTTTAATGATGATGTGATTGATGAATCATATTAACAGCAGAAGTGGTTCTAAAATCACATTGTTGGGGTTGGAACACAAAAAACGTGCTGATCATGTTTCACAAACCAAATCAACCCCTTCCTGACTTTCAACGGATCATAAACCTTATACAGCTTTTATATTCTTTCCACAATTCTTAGTTTTATGCTAGTGTTTTTTTGTGGTGGGTTGATGGATTTTTTTGATTAATACATTTAATTAATTAATCAAAGGATCTGTGAACAGAAAAGAGGAGTAATGGAAGTTTTAGAAAGGTTAAGGGCCATTCAAGGGTTTATTTGCAAGTCAAAGAGGCTGAAGGACATCTGAGGCTCTCAGGCAGAAAGTGAAGAGATCATGGGTGTTTGTGATTACAGATCTGTGAAGGCTACAGTTTGTTATCAAACTGCTTGTCCTTTTCATTTGCCTACTAATTATACCATTATTGGATTCTCTTGCAAACCGTTCATCTTATCAGCTTAAGACTTGGTAAGTGTGTTGTTAACGGCTCAAGGAAGAGTAGTTTTGACTATGGTGCAATTTGGACCCATGATAAGCTAAAGATTAATAAAATAGAATAAACAGCCTAAATGACTGAATGTCTGCTGTTATCCTCCTCGCAGTTACTTCAGCTATCAGGAGTTCTCGCGATACTCCCAAGTTCCTACTGCAGCAGTAGGAGGAGGATAATAGAGAACATTTAGGCTAAATGGTGTAAATGATGCGTTTCGAGTTGAATGTAAATGTAGGGGCTTATGGACACATGGATGACACCACAGGGGCAGCACGGAGGCATTATTTAAATAATTGGTCACCATTTACTTCAGGTGTATTGGATTTGGCTGTGACACTGTTTATCCCTGGGAAGTGTTTATTGGACTCAAACACTAAATCATCATATCGGTGAGTAGGTGCCTTTTCATTTTGGGTTGAACTATCCCTTTAATTGAAATTGAAAAAAGTAATTTTCTCAGTGAATGTAACACACTTCCATTCAAACTAAATTAATAGGTAGATTTAAATCACGGGTCCACACTCCGGATCAGCAGGTGGCGGTAATGTGCCGATTACACTGGTTGCCACCGCCCTTAAAAAAATCCAAAAAAACGACGATGAAGAGGCAGCGCGGGCGACAGGGCGGCGGGGAGGCGGACCATGAGCGAGGGGAGGCGGTGGCTCCGATCGCTGTCTGAGGCGCGCTCTGTCACCCGGAGTTTGTTACTTCTTCATTTCTTCCAGGAAGCCGCATCACGACAACAGCTGAGGTCGATGGGAACGAGAAGAGAGATGAAGAAGTTCTCCGCTGATCGCCTCCTCACTTCCTCTCAGGTAGAGATGTCTGAAAACGTGTTGCATTCACCAGGAGTCACATCTGTTTCTCCATCTCACCTCCACTCCCTCCTCTGGGCTGCGCTGTCTCGCTCTTCTCTCCCCTCTCCCCTGCAGACCGCCGCGGAGGTGTAGGCGCAGCTGCAGCGGCGGAGGAGATGTCGCACCCCAAGAGGATGCTGCTGTTTCTGGGCGTTTTTCTAATGATTGTCGGGGGGGTCATGGTCCTGGGCGTGGCCCTTCCCTTTCAGTCCGCCCCGTTCTTCGTGGTCGGGGTCTTTCTGGGCCTGGGGGGTCTGAGCCTGCTGGTCAGCGTGCTCTGCATGGCCATGCAGAACATCCAGGTGGCGGTGCCCGGACACTTCCTCCTTCACCCCCGCACAGGCACACGCTTCAGCCCGCCGCAGGCTCTGGCTATACAGAGGTGGTCCACTCAGTTCTCACCGTGTTGCATATGACTAGTGACAGGGCTTTAGATACTTGGTCGAATGTAATTAGTCTAAGAAAGTGTGTGGGATGGTTCTCCACCCGGGGTTAGTAGCCCTCAGTGGAGTCCCAGGGTTAATCAGAGGGAGACATAAGGATGTATGATGGGCTCAAAAAGACCACCTCATGGCTATAATAATAATAATAAAAATAATAAAATATTATAGCACCTTTCAAAACACACTTATAAAGTACCTTACAAGTTAAAAATGACAAATTGAAAGCAAACAAAAAAAAGCAAAGAATGGGACACTAAGTAGGTAAGTAATTTGAAGATCACACCATTACAGCACAAATGCAAAAATAGAAAGGGTTACTAAAAAGGGTGATTAAAAAAAACTTAAATTGTTAGTAAGATCAGAACTAAGAGAAATAGCATATGTCTGTAAGATACATTTAAAAAGGGGTTTTCCAGGCAGATCTCCTCAGGGAGGTTGTTCCAAAGAGTGGGGGCCCTGACAGAAAAGGTCCTTGTGCACAGAGGAGCATGTGAACTGTAACGTGGGACAGATAAACAGTGATTTAATTATATGTCAGTCTGTAGGTAAACCTGATGTCTAGGCTGAAACAGTGAAAGTTTACGTCTAACAATAGCCCAAGTGCAGTCTAGCCAACAATTAGTCAGCTATTGAACGATCTCATAAATTCATCTGATAGACACAAAATTGCTGTTTGTAAGATTCACTTTTTACTGACTTCTGCTAACAGATCCTAAAGCGACCAACTACCACAGGGAATTTATAAAAAAGTATCTTTTTGAGGCTCTATAGGCAAAGCAGTGCTTCGAGCTAAATCCTAAAAGTACTAATGTACTAAAAGTAATAATACTAACATAGTGATGGTTAGACGGTATGTTTATCAAATTCCCTTACTTAGTTTTGAGTGTTAGTATGCTAATATTAGTGAAAACTCACAAAAGGCTGCTGATATGGATATAAAATAGTTTTAAAGGGATTTAGTGGTGAAACCAAAGTTTCAAGTTAAAGTTCAAGTTTTGATCTAACAATGCTAGATATGAAAATAAGGTATTAAAATTCATCCCAAAGGGGGCATGAACAAGTTTGCACTTTAGATAACGGACTTATTAAATACATTGTGGTTATCAAAGAACTTTTACATATTTTAAATCACAGAGTTAGGGTCAGACTGCCATTTCACATTGACTGTTGTAGCAATCGGGGGAGGAAGCTGCAGTATCAAGGTCATCCAATCGCGAGTCAGTCCTTGCTGCTAATCCTGACGATTCACCTGTTTTCAAAGCTTTGAGTAACCAATTCAAACTAAACTTTCAGGAACATTAGCGTCAATAATAAATTTCAACAATCCTTGATAAAAACGTATATGATTCGTAGTTTGGCTATAAGTTTGGTCCTTTGGTCTCGTTCACTAACCCTGAGGAGATGGGCTATATGACATATACTGCAGCCAGCCACCAGGGGGAAATGAAGATGCTTTGGGTTCACTTTTGGGGAGCAACCATGTGGTCCATAGTCACATACAGTTGTTATTTTAACATTCAAAGTGAGTAACTTCCAGCTTCACTTGTGTTTTTCAAGACAAATACACGCACACATACGGACAAATTGCAGAGCTCACCATCCTGGGAGAAGAACTGACAAACACTGTGGTTGTTGAACAGATCTCTTGTACACACCATCATGTGTTAGGTTAAGAGCCAAGTTTGACAAAGAACAGAGGAGGGCTCCAGCAACTTGAAAACACTGTGACACTAAGAATAGAAGAGCAGCAGATTTTGTGATAATGAACTGATTGTAGAAGTAGGTCATGGAGAAAACAGCAGACACGTGCATGTGGATGACAGACTCCCCTGGCATCGTCTGAGGAGATCTGCGATAGCCTGCTCATTGGGACAAGAAGTGTTCTGCTCATTGTTCCGGCCTTTGAAGAGAGCTGCCAGGATTACTGCTTCCATCATCGAGAGCCTTTCTACCTCCAAACACGGAGCTGACCAAACTCACAACAAGCAGCACTTTCAAGAAAGAACTATCTTTTAAACCCAGAATGTGGACAAACCATTTAAATGTTTGTTTTAAAATTGGAATAGTGAAATAAAATCCCCACTGGGAAAATAAAATGTGCAAGCTGGAGAATGCACCTTTAGCGGGAAATGTGAATGGAGAAGCAGCTGAAGGGAGATTGTCAGAGGAGTGTGACGGAAGGATGGAGGAAAGAAATGCAGCATAGTGAGTTGAAGTTCACGCAACCGGGTTCCATCCATTTCATTCTGCTACACTTCATTCATATCTGCATTAATCAGTTGCTAAGAGAAGTTGACATTTTTTTATGTGGAAAAAATAAATATTTAAACGTTATTACCGGATGTGGACTTGTACGGCTGTGCCCGTCTCGCAAACAGTAAACACAATTTTTACTTTTATATTTCTCATGAATGTAGATGGGTAGCTAGCTAGGCAGGAAGAGGGTGTCTCTAATTTATTTTAAGCCTGTCTGCTTGGTTCTGATTATTTAACTATTTCTCTAACTGCAACACTCTCTTCAATGGACTCAAGTTTGAATCACTGAACGGACACACACCAGGTTTGGAACTGAAGGACTGTATCAATAAGCATAGTCACTGTTCATTTTTTGAGGGGGGGAGGGGGGGGTTCAAATGTTATTGAATCCCCAACATTTGCAACAGGAAAGAACACTGAAGGACATGTTTACATAGTTAACAAAAATAACCAAAGAAGAGAAAAGCGGTGAGGATGTGTGTGTACGTGTCTCACACAGTCTCAACGTCCAGATTTCAATCCGTATACAGACAAAGTGGAGTTATAAGTCTTAAGTTAGAATTTAAAAGAGTTAAAGTATTCGATGAAATGTATTCCCAGAAAAGAGTCTCAGTTTAAGTGAAAAGAGATAAAAGGATATGACGTTTTGTTGCTGAAATGAGTGGAAGATTGGTGTTCTGGGTTAAAAGGTAAAGTTGATTAGTAGCTCAGGTGTTAGTGCTGGACTGTAATCACTGAGAGGAGCTGATTGTCAGTTTATAAAAGCTGAAATGATTTGTAGCATCAGTTAAAGTTGGTTTGAAGTGAGTAACTTCTCTTTGCTTTTCCTCGCCCTCAGGAGGTTGGATCGAATTCGTCGGGAGATGTCAGCGGACTCTGTCGGACAGAGACCGGAGCCTGAGCCCCCCCTCCCGTCCACCCCACCACCCTGGACTATGGAGCCGCCTCCGTCCTACGACACAGTGATGAAAAGCCAGGAGCAGAGTGAGCAGCTGTAGCCTCTGGTCGGACATCTTTACTTTGTGCCAGTGCCTTCTGTCTTCTCAGTGAGAACCTTTAACCAACACTCGGTGCTAACGGTGAACTCGCTGCAACGGGCCTGTTGTGCCTTAACACAGCCATTATGATCCCAAGCACTAGCCAAGGAACAAGATGAGACCACAGCTGGCTAAAGATGTACAAACTGAACCACAGTGTGGCCTCCATGTCAACTACATGTGTGTTGTTGGGATTGTTGGTGGAAAGCATTGAAATGACCACTACAGCTGCTTCACTGTACACGAAGCGTCCGTGTTCAGACCAGCGTCATGTAGCCTTCACAGCCAGCTGAAGAGAAGCATGTCACAGATTGGCTCGGAGCCTCCTGTAGACAGCTCATTCTGATTTGTTTGGGCCTGCTTGAACTTATGTGATCTATTACTGTGACTGCACTTCTCTTGGAACACAAGGTCTTTCCTCAAGGCTCCTCTTTGTATCTGCATTCTTTCCTGTCATAACGCTGCACCATTCTTTGATGGCTTTCTCCAACGCAAGGTGCCTTAACCAGTGACAGCAGAATGTTAACAGTATAGTTTTATTTATCTCCCTGCTTTGTTACCAGTATGTCCACTGTTTGGTGTTGTCATGTTACTATAAACTCCAGATACTGACCCGTGCTCTCTTTGGGTGGTGTCGCTCTTAAAAATAATGATGGTGGATTGGATGGGTTGTTTATATTTAAGGGAGAAGCGATGTGGGGAAGGGTTACGCTGTCCCATTAAAAATAATTTCCCAATCCAAACAAACACTAACTCAGTGCTGTGCAGCAGCTGAGTCGCGAGTGTCCTTTTTGCCTGCAGCTCGAGGCAAGGTGACCTATTAGGTAAACACACTCACCTGCAATTCTATACCTGACCTGACCCAGCTGTCTGCAGGCTGTAATAAGCAGCAGAGTGGAACCCCGGCTGAGTTTCCCCCACCCTCACCTTCAAGTCCTGACACAACAACACCAGATCTTTTCTCGCTGTAGCTTTAGCCAGCAGGTGCTTGCAGTGATGGTAGAGGGGAAGCCGTATCGGTACGGGCTGATAGTGGCCGGCCTGTGTGTGGTGGCCGTCGGCCTCTTCATCATGACTCAGGAGCGACCGCACGTCTATGCCACGATGTGTGTCCTGGGCGTCACCATGGTGTGTGTCGGGACTACGTGGAGCCTGTGCCAGTGCTATCCCAAGGTAGAGACACACTGTGTGTTACAAAGAATTAATCGTGTGAATGCTTTCAAGCCAGCAATAATTGATTTGTTAATGGAGAGTGTTTGTTCAGGTCACTTTGGCTGCTCAGATTCAGGAGAAAAATCCAGAGGATCTAGTTTGTACTTCAGCTGAAGCCACAGACCAAAGGTACTGTTGCACATTCACAAACACTAATGGCCCACGGACAAGTGGGTGTTCACAAAATCTTCAATCGTCCTGTGGTCTGTCAGTGGTGGAGCTCATCCAGCTGGTCAAAATGGCGATAGCAGCAGGGTAATGTGGCTGAAGTGGAGGTCTGTACTAATACACTGTTGATACTGAGCTGTGTAATATACAGGAAAAGTATTGGGGATGTAATGACAACAGAGCTGAGGAGGGACGTGAAGGAGAAGTGGAATAGAATAAAAAAACTGCGTAATTCTCCTTTTAAACCCATAGACTGAATATTAAGATGGACCACGCATCTCCTCCCACTTTTTAGAAATGATGCCAAAATATCCTTGACACATACTCTGCCATCTTTTGAGACAGGGTCTGTGCATCATCATGGTGCAGAGTCATAGTATCCAGGTCCCGCTGATACACATGCTCCACCAATCATGAGTCAGTCTTAGGAGCACTGTATTCACATCAGTGTGATAAGAACTACCTAAATGACTGAAACCATCTTTGAGAAAACTTCAGTTGACGACTACATTGAATTTTTAGTTCATGCCATGACCAATCCGCTAACATTGAGGAGGTGGGGATTATGATCTATACTGCAGCCAGCCACCAGGGGGCGATCAGGACACTTTGGCTTTACTTTGGAAGAGCAGTTATGTCCATCTTTATATCAGTCCCATTTTTCTTTGATTCAGGGGTTTTCAATTTTCTTCTGGCATGCCCCCCCTTCAGATGCCTATAAATGCCCTGCACCACATTTGGCACACATGAGGCAGCTCATAGGTTTATTTTTAGTGAGACAAAGGTCAACACAACATCATCATCAAACTATTCTTGGTTTATTCTTCCTACATAAATCATGTTCACTCAGCTTAGTTCCACTCCATACTTCCCCCCAGTTATTGTTGCGTTGCCAGTGGTTGAAAAAAAGTGTGAACCAAGCAGCTCCTCCTCATGTGAGTGTTTATGATCTCATGACTGCTGCTCAGCAGCCAGATAAAGACGTGCATGATCAGCAAAACCCTGACTCCAATTAAAAAAACTAAGAAAATTGGGACAGAATGCTGGAGCCCGACTGCTTTCATCTCTACCACTGGCCCCCTTCTTTTGATTTCATTTTAGGCATGCTGATGCTCTACCAGGTTTCTGTGGCCAGAAGTCAACCAGCAGCAGACTGATGAGCCAGTGTCACAGCTGTCCCACACTGCACCTGGTCTGAGGCACTGCAGGCTACCACACTGAAGGCTGCACGGAGATGAGGGGGCCGCTGTTTGAAGCCATTTTATCACCTGTTGCTGAAGGATGACATCACTCACACTGTGCCGTTTAAATTTGTACAAATAATATAAAGAATAAATGTGATTCTTTATTAACTGTTTTCTACCGCTTCTTGTCACTGTGACATGCCCTAAGATTCCCTAGAGCCATTTTTAAGACATAAAAATACTCTGCTTTAAAAAGAATTGTCTTGGGTGGTATCTTGTGACAGATGGATGGTGTTGGATGTCCGGGGTGTACCGCCCCCCTACGCCCAGTGTCAGCTGGTATCGATAATGGACGGATGGTATTTTGACAAAAACTCTTAATCGACTACTTGTGAATAGTTAAAAGTTGAGTGTATGTGTGGTGGAGGTTTAATAACACACCTGTTTATGTTCAATAATTAGACTAGATTGGCTCCAAACTAGTTCAGCACCGTGAAATTCAAGCAGAGCTATGAAGTAACAAGTTGAAGAGTTGAGGAGGATGCAGATTAAATGCACAGTAATTCCAGGAGATGGCAATATTTACTCTGAGAGAGAAAGAAACCAGAGGGACAGTGAGTGACTCTCTCTCACTCTCTCACTCACACACACACACACACTCACACATACACACACACACACACACACACACACACACACACACAGGAGGGACATGATGTTCCTATTATTTTGTGTGCTGCCTTCAAATGCACCTTGTGAGATTCTGGTGACAATGTTGCATACATGAAATCCTTGTTCAGCAGCCACAGAGACTTAGGTAACAGTAAAGCAAGGCAGCAGGTGGGTAATGTAATGTGAGACATGGAATATGGCAGAGGAAAAAGATAAGGAGTGCCATCATCTCTCTCTGGGGTAATCAATTGTCGTGATTGTTATCCTATTTCTGAAAACATCAGCAAACACGTCACAACCTGTGAACTTGGAGCTTTAAGAAAATTCCTATGTCAGGTTTCATAGGAGGTGGGTTCTTCACAGGAACAATACTCGTGAACTGAGTAAACACAAACTTAATAACAGCATTACACTGACACAAACAAACCTTGTTTTTACAGCAAATATATATATATATATTTAATTATTTATATACACATACGCACATCTAAGCTCCCATGGAAACGCATTGGTATCTTGAGGCAGTGGAAAGCAATTGTGCTTTTGACCATATAAAACCTGGAGTCGCATCAGTGGCACAGTATTTCACTGTTATCAAGATAATACTAAACACCTACATGGAGGAGTGCACAACATGCATAGTGCATGTTAACCACAGATGTGTTTCCTCTGCAGAGAAGTATTCTCTCTTAAACAGAAATACCTGGATTTGATTTCCTTGTAGCAAACCACCAAAGTGTAAGTGCACCTGGCTGTTAAAGGGGAAGGGAGATTGCACTTGTTTGTAATGACCTCCACCAAGGAGGTTGTGTTTTCATTTGCGTTCTTCAGCAGGTTTATGCAATAACTACTGAACCGATTATATTGAAACTTCTTGAAAGGATTCACTCAGAGCCCATGTTTGTGCAGAGCCCCATCCTGGAATTTTTAATATTGATGAAAAAAATCGGACATATTCAAGGGGACTCAATTTCTTTTTCAACTGCCGTATGGTAACAAATAGGATAAGAACCCTGTGAGGATACCAACAATGTGTAGCTGAGAAACTAAATGTGGCCTTAGCTATAAGGCTTGTTTTAATTGCGGGAGACTGTGGGGTCCTGGTGGAGGATTGTGCTCTACTGAGAGCTCCACTGGTTAATTAAGAGATTACCAACCCTTTTGAACCATGCACCTGGGGCAAGAACCGCTTTTCCTTTGTGTAGCAGCCACAGACAAAAGAGCCACTCTGCACATAGGTAATAAGGCCTTTCTCCCCACAATGTTTCACTTACTGAAATTATCAAGATAAATCCATGATAACCGTCCTGACATAACCAGGGACATTTCTCAGATGGTCGGGCTGGTTCATGTAAGTGTTTTGTCAGGTGGAGTATGATGAGTGACATTATGTGGTATACTAGTCTGTACAACTGAATGGCCCCTAAATCAGACTCTAAACCAGTACTTACCAGCCCACGGGGCCATATTAGTCGGTCAAGACTGAAGGTGACAGAGCCTTTGCTGACAGGGACCTTTTACCCCCCCCCCCCCCCCCCCCCAAAAAAAAAATGTATCTTTACCAATTGGCTTTCACATGATTGTTAGTTTCACTTTCATCATTTCCTATCGCTATTACTTTAAATTAAGATGGATATTTGTATCTGCTGTCTTTGACTTTCAATTATATTGTTTTATTTCGCTTAACGTATTTAATTTTTTGCTTTTGTGTGTTTTGTTTGTCCTCGTTGTGAAGCACAGGCTGTTTTGATTAGTGCTATATTATATTATTATGAATTATTATTGTATTACATATTTTATTTATCATTATAACCAAGGTCTCGTTAAAAACGAGTTATAGACACACATAAGATCCTTGCTCATCCTCAGTGAGCAGAGCCATGCAGCATTTGCTCAGGTATATCCTTGCACTGGAATGAATCTCACATTGTTCTCATTAAGTGCACTTTATAACACAGCACCAACAAATCAACATGAGCAGAGGAAGTGTTTTTCAGATTAACATGCAATAATCACAGGCAGGTCTGGGGGGGCGGCATGAAACATGACTCCTCCGCAGTAAGAGGTGTTATTAACGGAGGAGAATCATTCGATACAAAAGCGGTGGCGTGAGCCCTGAGGACGTCACCAGTCTCCGCCTAGAATTATCAATTGTTCCATGTTCTTTTTCTTCCTAAACATCAGAACAGATGCTGGAGGGTTTACTGGTTGCGAGACGCAGAGGACGCGCGGGAGCATCACACATCTGGACACATCAATCTGAAATTAAAAGCTCTCATTTGGGGAAATATTGGGATTTAATAGTTTCCCCGATCATTTGAGTGGAGGTGCGAGGAACATGCGGTGCACCTCTGCCTGGACGTGGATTGGCTGGGCGCTGTGTTTGTGCGCATCTTTGGCCGTGAGCGCACCGGACTTGACCGAGGACGATGAGCTGGTCCTGGATCTGACTCAGCGCGGACCCGGAGCCGAGCCCCCTGCCGAGCTCCTCAGGTGCAACAAGGTAAGAAGAGTGTGATAGGCGCTGAGTCGCAACCTCTCCACATGCACCGCCAACACTTATAACTTTAAATGTATGAATAAAGTTTAAAATCGTAATCTCTTTATTGTACAGATCCAGATCTTTATTAATGAGGGGGCTACACATTAACGCTGTAATTATACATTTATTGTATCTTGAGGCTTTATAGCCTTTTAAAAGGTGTTGGATAAATGTGATCATCTTTGCCAAATGCTTGATCCAGAGAAATAAGTTCATGTAGAAGGGAAAACCCATTGACCATCTAAATATGAGCAAATGTATCCTTATTTATTAAATATAAGGAAAATGTTGTTCTATATAGCAAAAATGAACAGAAATAAACGATTCCAAAAAATAACAATAAATGACTTAAAAGAATATCTAAAAATAATAATAAAGACAATAATAATACATTTTTATACTTTAAAGTCAAAAAGTTCTTCAAACACAAAGAGTTTAAATAGATGACTCTTAAGCTGCTTTTTTCAAATGTCTACTAGCAGGTTAAGTAAAATAAAAATCCAAAAAGCTGAAGTCTCCTCTGGTCTTTAATCTGCAGCGAGGAGTAGCCAATGGTCCCTGATCTGAGCAGCTCATAGTCCTGCAGGTCTGAAACCGATGCAGCAGTTCTTTAATAAGCAGGAGAAAAATCTAGAGCTTCATATAATTTACCAAGATCTTGAACCTCTTGCAAGCATGTGTAGTGTATCTTGTACACGCAATGCAAACAGAGCACCTGCACCTACTGTTCTTTCTGCTGTAATCCAGGCAGCATGGCGCATTCCTGGTCAGCATCTGGTCATGCTGCGTCCGGGGACGCACGAGTCTCAGCTCCAGAGGACCATCAGGAGGCTGATAGCCAAAGCGTCCAGGAGAGGTCACCTGCTGGAGATCCTGCAGACCTTCTCCGGAGCTCTGCACGGCTTCCTGGTCAAGATGAGCAGTGACGTCCTTCCCCTGGTAACTGCTTCATCCTGAAAAAATGTGGTCTATCTCGCTTTCCTTTAAAATCAACAAAAGTTATTTATTTTGATCAATAATTTGTCTGGTTTTTGTGTGTACATCTTGTTTGAGGGTCTCATGTTTTGAATTCTTCATAAACGAAATGTTTTTAACCTATTTGATAAACGGGTTAAGGAAAAATAAGTAAAGACTGTAATTTTAAGTATTTTATAGTGAAACAAAATCCTGAGAGATGGTTAAAGTGAACTAATTTAAAGATAGAAGGTAGAAAATGTTCCCAATTGGTTGGGAAAATGCCCAGAGAGTAAATGGATTTTGATGAGGATAATAGATCCCACAGAGCAAAAGCTTCCATACAATCCATAAGAGCCAGTAAATCTCTGGTGTAGTGAACAGGCTTGTAAGGAATTAGCAGATCAGCAAGGCTCGAAAGAAACAGCCCAAATATTCTGAAATCCAACTGACAGTTCACTGTTCACACTGAAGGAATATGGTCTTCCAGCTTGGTAAAAGCCAGGCAGTGTTTGTCTGTAGTCTGCAGATACTTTGTCTCCTACGACCAAAATAAAGTGCTTTACAATAATTCTGTCAGGAGGAGATAAAGGATAGATGACCTTCTCTAAATCAGCGAATCAGAGAAACAAACCAACGTCGGTGTTATGCCTCACTTGTCTGAAGTAAAACTGCACGACATTAGTCAACTGCAGAAACAAGTGACAGGTCAAAGTCAAAAGAAAAGATTATGCAGGTGTGGTTTAATATCAAGATTGAGTACCCACTGACCTAGACATTAGATCGTTAGGTGCTGGTACACAGAGGGTAATGGTTGAGGGATATGGTCATAACCCTATACAATAATTTAACTGCAATGTTGTTGTGACACATAGCATCATCAAAGTAATGTAAGTATGTTATATTGGCTTAATGCTGATGGGAGAAACCTGAGGATATCTGTGGATGATATGTTCAGCAGATAGTTTGTAGATGGTGTATTAAAGTGGACCAAGAAAAGATCCCTGAGGAATCCCACAAAATGATGGACAAACCAAATCATTCCAATAAGCCGTTTTCAGATATGATCACTGGAAAATGTCCGCACAATTGGGTTCAGACTTTCCCCGGAGAACACAGGAGAATATCCAGCCTCACACTCTGAGAATGTTTGGAGACTATCCAGGAGTTACATCACTCACACCTAGATTTTAAGGTGGTGTTCCACAATGTCCCACTTTGATCCCTGTCAAAAACATCTATTGTCATTTATGTCTTTGCTTCGCACTCACAATCATCTTTGAATGTGCTCCTGTCAGGCTGTGAAGCTCCCCCATGTCCACTACATCGAGGAGGACTCATCTATCTTTGCTCAGAGTGCCCCCTGGAACCTTCAGAGGCTACTGCGGCCGCATGGTTTCACCTCGGAAAACGGAACATATCAACCTCCCAGTGAGTTTGTCTCTGTACCTGCCCAGTAGAAACATACACACCTGAAGTAATACTTATCAAAGCCGCACACTGTCTCTGTCCCCTGCAGATGATGGAGGGAAGGCAGAAGTGTATCTGATGGATGGTGGTGTTCAGAGTTCTCACAGAGAGGTTCAGGGACGAGTGCTCATCACAGACTTCAACAACGTCCCTGAGGAGGACGGAGCCAGAGTTCATAGACAGGTAACACACACACACACACACGCAGGCACACACTTCATAGATCTATTTCAACATTTTGTCCAACCCTCTCTCCCCTATAGGCCAGTCAGTGTGACATTCACGGCACACACATAGCCGGGGTTGTGAGTGGGCTGGATTCGGGTGTTGCTCGAGGCGCTGGTATCAAGCTGGTCCGTGTGCTCAACTGTCAAGGGAAGGGTACGGTATCAGGAGCTCTGGCAGGTAGGACTCAGTCTGCCTGAGATACTCACCATTAGTAATCCCAGAAGCTCTTTGCATTCATGCCACTCACAGGAGTCATTACCTAGGCCAAGGATGCTATCATCTGCCTTCATCGGTGTTTGTGTGGTAGTTAGCAGGATTACGCAATCCCTTCTTAACCCATTTCCCAAAGAAGAAAGAAGGTACTTTTCACCCAAAGAAGTGCCCATTATATTTTGGTGGGAATCTTGATAAATGTGTGGATCAAGGATTTATCTTTCTTTAACACGATGAGATAGGACGTTAGCCTTTCGGAGGTATGCTCTCTCCAAATTTCCTTCTTCATTCACATGAAAAGCAATTATATGCAATCCTTATTTTTCATAATGCAAATTGAGGGCCAATGCAGAGTTTCCACTTTTCTGTGGGGCATCTCTTCACTGAACATCCTTCTCTCGTCACATTCAGGTCTGGAGTTCATCCGAGCTACTTTACTGACCCGTCCGGTGGACGCAGTGGTTGTCCTGCTGCCTTTCATCGCTGGCTTCAGTCGTTCATTAAACGCGGCCTGTCGGGACATGGTGGCTCACGGTGCTGTGGTGGTCGCTGCTGCAGGCAATTACAGAGATGATGCCTGCCTCTACTCGCCTGCTTCAGAGCCTGAGGTCACACAATACTTCATTAAAGAACACAGTGGTGCCCTGCACACACCAGGTACACAACCTTTACTTCAACTTCTCTGCGTGTTCAGGTCATCACAGTCGGGGCAGTTAATGCAGCGGACCAGCTCATGTCACAGGGAGCAGGTGGCACTAACTTCGGCCGCTGCGTTGATTTGTTTGCACCCGGCGATGACATCGTTAGTGCCAGCAGCGACTGCAGCACCTGCTTTACCACCAGAGGGGGCACATCCCAAGCCGCTGCTCACACCGCAGGTGTGGACCCTCACGCACACGTACACACACAATTAACAGGAAACTAAAAGGAGAGCGATCAACCCCTTGTAGTTGCAGTAAGTGCTTCTTATTTTGATTTGTGTTTCTGTGTAGGTGTAGCAGCAGTGATCCTTTCCTCCAATCAGAACATGTCACCGGTGCAGGTCCTGCACACGATGCTGCGTTACTCCGTCAGCAACACGATCAATCTCCTCTCTCTGTCTGACGCACATCGTCTCACTACTCCAAACCTGGTGGCCGCCATGCCTCCTTCCAGCAGCACAACAAGTCAGTAACTCACAAAAAGGACAAACACAATAGACACAATATGTACAGTAGGTCTATCATTTACAATGTGTGTGCAGATGGGGAGCTACTGTGTCGGTCCGTGTGGTCAGAGAGGTCAGGGGTTGCGAGCACCGACAGGGCTGTGAGTCGCTGTCGTCAGGGGGAGGAGATGATGGGATGCAGCAGCTACACTCCTGACGATGTCCGTGTCGGAGAAACCATCGATGTGAGTCCAAATAAACGGCATCAACTCTAAAATAACCGATTTAGATGCTGACAAATCTCTGTCTTTGTGTTTAAGATGCACAGCGAGCAGAGGGAGTGTGTTGCCTACAACGGTGCGAGGGGCAATGGTGTGTACGCTGTGGCCCGTTGTTGTGTGATAGGTAGTCTGCGGTGCCAGACCCACTCCAGTCCTGCGCCCGGCAAAGATGCTGAGTGTGTCGACCCACAACACCACTTGACAGGTAAGTCTCATCGGCTGAAGTCTGACTGGGGATGTTGTTTGTTGGTCGGAGATTAAAGGAACAGTTCATAATTTTAGGAAATACAACTATCCTGGTTCTTGCTGAATTAGAGGAGCAGATTGATACAACTTTCTAACATCTGATAAACTAGGGGAAAAAAGTAATAGATCGGAAACAGGAAACAGCCTTGCTCTGTCCAAAAAACAATTAAGAGATTATATTGTGTTTGTTTATTTAACAATGATTTATGATGCTTTTTCAGTTATTCTATCCTAGAGTGGTATAGTATATGTTTTTCCTGTAGTCATGTTATGTGACATCATAATGCCCAGCATTAGCATAATTCAAGCATAGCAGCTAGTCTGAGTGGAGGCCGACTTTTTCTACACACGCTGGAAGGGGCTGACCAATCCCCACAGAGGGAAGCAGCCGGCCAATCAGAGCAGACTGTGCTTTACCAGGAGGGGGGCCTTAAAGAAACAGGAGCTAAAGCCAAGAGTTTTAGACAGAGGCTGAAAAGAGGAGCTTCAGCAATGGACACCATAAGGAAAGTGGTGCTATTTCTGAATATTAGTGGAAAGAAGCTTTAGTATCTCTTACCTCCAGCTTAATATGTTGTGTTGCTCTTGACAAGGACAATTAGCATATTTGAACATATTTTTCACTAACTGTTCCTTTAAACCAGTCAACTGTTGCAGAGTGAAAGATTTGTATCTCAACTATACTGAGCTGTATGCAAAATGCCCTTTAAACCAAGTACCAGCTTCTGATGTAGCTGCATTTAGAACACCATGGTTAATTACCATGACAATCCCCCTGAAAGGAAAATGAACCCTCTGCCACTAAAAATAAAAACATGCGTGGTATTAAGAGCAGGGCTTTCTCACTTGACATTATTCTCTTTATTTGGTATCATTGTGGAGGATGGATCAGTTATCGTCTGAAAACGATTGTTGGTGTATAAAGACATGAAAACCAAAGAACAGACAATGTTTTAGTTTGCTATTTAAAGTCAACATGCGGCTGCTTCCTCTGTAGGTTGTTCCTCTTGGTCCCTTGCTGAGGTCTCGTCTTATTCCCGTCCACATCTTAGCGATCAGAAGCGTTGCGTTGCTAAAGACGGGGTGACGGCACACGCCGTGTGCTGCCACGCTCCATCCCTGGAGTGCCACCTGTTGGAGAACATATCAGCTGATAAAGACCAGGTGAGTAATTTAGATATATAGAGAATGAATGTGTTTGACAATAATGCTTCAACTTTACCCGTTAACATCACTGCTGCTATCACGCAGGTCCAGGTGTCCTGTCCCTCCGGTTGGACTCTGACCGACTGTAGAGCCGTCTCTCAGGCCTCTGCTGTCCTGGGGCCTGTTGCTAAGGGCAACAGTTGCAGTATCCGTGGTGCAGCAGCAGCTGACGGTGTAGCAGCGGTCGCCGTCTGCTGTCGCATAAGAGCAACAGCGGAGGCAGCCACAGCGCCACAATGAGCCGACCCCACTGCTCTGTGATGGCTTACACCTTGAAAACAGCTTAGCTTTATCTCTAGTAGTCTTGATGTCTTTATCGCTCATCAGCTGTGATGTCATTTAGACCCATGAACACACCTTCACACTTACGTGACTAATGAAACTTCCGTGAAAGTCATGAGCTGTGTCTTAATTTCAAAGGCTGCATATGAAGATGGATTGTGTCACAGCGGCCCCACTAGACTGTTCCATTTTGAAGGCCCTTTCCATGCAGACTACGAATGTTATTTTCAATTCCAGAGAGATGAAGGCTCCAACGGATGTGGATCCTTCCCAGTACAACCTATCCCAGGATTCATGGCAGTTCAGTGACAAATGCTGTTTCAGAGGTATTGATGCTGGCAGCCGAACAACTAATGGTGCAAATGTTAGGCGGAAAAAATCTAAGGGCATTTTTTTCGGGGCTTGAGTTAGAGATGCAGATCACAGAAAGCCTGTGTAAAAGAGATAATCTCATTTCAGTTCAGCCTTCACATTCTACCTAGTCCACAAAGGAGGCGGTCTTCATGAGCCGGGACGACCGCATGCTCGGAAAGATGCAGCCCCTGAATTGAGACACAACTCAGTGTGTGTTTGAGCAATTGGATTAGAACGTACATGATATAACATATATTTGCCATATACCAACCCAATATTTTTGTATCTTTTTACAAAACAAAATAAAGAGCTTTTGAGTGTTTTTTTTGGTTGATGATTTACTGCCTGTTTTCTTTTCACACAGTGATTTGAAGTAGAACAGATTAATTTAAGTGGTAGCTCTGTCTTTTATAGGACAGGATATAGTTATATGGACCATACTGTATGTGCTAATGTGGAGCACTTTAACAGGTAAAGGCAAAACACAGACTCTAACCAAAGGATATCCCAATAATCAGCCTGACATGAGGAGAATTTAGAACTTGAAGGATCATTATCAATGGCTCCATTTGACAGTGAATCTGCATGAACTTTACCAGAGTGAAGCAGCTTGATGCACCTTAACCATGTAGATAATATTTAAACCTGTCGCAGAGTCTGAAATAGTCAGCACGTACTGTATCTTCTGAATGTAACAGAGGGCTGTGACTGCAGGAGGAGGAGGACGGCTCAGTCACAGCCCTGATTAGCAGCCTCCATAATAAACATATCGCTCTGTGTTCACGTTGTTTTGTGGTTTGTGACGGCAGCGCACATGAAACAAGACATGTAAATACTACTGAAGAGATTCACAGATTCCCTGATATCTGGAGATGCTCTCAGACATGCACTGAACTCCGGACATTCTTCTGGAGCATCCAGAGGAGCTGTACGTGAGAACACAATCGTCCGAGTCAGTTGCCCCTGGCTCCAGTCCCATTGTTTTACCAGGATCTGTACCACATAGCAGGATTTGTGCTTATTGAGGTAACTTCAGGTTTAACCCTGGGTTTTTAGTCCTCGCCGACATAATACCTGACAGGGTTGATGCTTTTCAATTAGTTTGTTCTTATTTGCTTGTGTTATTTTGCAAGATAACACAAAAACTACTGGACGGAGTACTATGAAACTTGATGGAAGGATGTGTTTTTGGTTTGGAAAGAAACTATTGAATTTTTGGGAGCAGGATAATTTTTGTCGTTTTTGTTTATCAACGTGAAATTCCCATAAAACAACACATCGATCTTGATGGAAAAAAGATAATAAAAAGGACAGATATGTATGAGTGTGTGAAATTTAAGGAGACTGTTGGGCCTCGGCAGAGGTACGAGTTGTACTGAGTGCAATTCCAGTTGTTACTGATTCACACAGATGGATGACTTCAGTGTGGGAGCACCACAGGGATATCCATCTAACTCTGGCAGCTGTGGTGCACTGATGAGTGGAATGAGGTTTGATTGCAGCAGCAAACATGATTAAAGCTAGGCTGATGTGACTGATTCATGACAAACACCTCATCAGTGAAGGGATCCTTTTTTAGCAAGAATATAAACAGGAGGTGTCCATGTATTGTCTGAACAATGGTATGGGATGAGGGGAAATCTTATTTGAAGCATCATGAAATAAAGCATGCAACATCTGTAAACATACATAAAAAACATGTTTACAAAAGGTTGTGCATTCCAGTTTATTTTATATCAAATTTCCCCTTAATCAAACTCTGATGTACAAATTAAAACTGAGTTTTAACATGCAGTACAGAATCCTGTGATGGCAGCAGTGAATTTTCAAAATGACAGTAAAAACCCGTACAGATGTCAATCCCCACCCACGCACGTACCCACCCCTTCCTGCATCCCAGGATTAAAATAGAAATTCAAAGCCTTATTTCCCTAAACCGAGGAGCTACTTCCAGCTGTATGCGACTCTTGATGCTGTGGCTCGCTTGGCACAGATCGCATGCAGCTCCATCAGACAGCACGTAACCAGCCACAGAGAAGGGGGGGGGGGGGTTAATGACAGGAAGTGCTAATGACCAAACTACACAGCAAACAACACGGGGGGGGATGTTTTTTTCCTTTCTGTCACACAGAAAAGACAAACTTCACCAACCACTTACTGCCACACATGCAAACGTGCCGGAGCGCACGACGTGACATTCACATCAAGTGAGAGAGAGAGAGAGGAGAAATGGAGGGAGCCTCAGTGGATTGATCACGTGACGGCTACCGACAGAAACCCATTGGGCATGATCACTTCGCAAGGTCTTCACACTGTAAACATCGACCCGTTAAAGCTGAGAGCTAATGTGATAGGCTAGTTCCGGCTCAAGACTTCACAACGTCCGAGTGAAAGTGTGGCTTCCTTAAAACTACCCTAGCACGAATCAGTATCTACAAAGTGTCTCCGCGTGGGTGCAGAGTGAAAAGAAGCAGCATTTTTGACTTCCACCGAAAAAACTCAACATCCCGTCACCTGAACCCTGTTTTATTAAGATGAAACCTGCAGCCCCACCCCCCTCCCCCCCAAACACACACAGAATCACCAACCAACAAATACATTCCTACAGTCCTTCGTCACAACACACAGAGGGAAATCTTCCCTGTATCATTTTGGGACTGATGGGGATGAAGAAGCCCTGTTGCCTTCCTAAAGCAAGACCATTTGGTGTCACGGTGAGGACAGGTGTAGAAGACGTGAGCACACCTCCTCAGAGATGTGACGGTACAGTGTAACAGCTGGGACAAGGTAAGAGAGAGAGATAAAGAGAAAGAGCGAGAGAGAGAGAGAGATCAGGAGGTTAAGGCACTTCAAGTCTCCCGATGATTGAGGGTGGCGACACACGGGTGTTGATCTTGAGGGAAACTAGAGCTACATTTGGGTTCGGCTTCTGTGTGTGTTTCCAAAAGGTCGACCAAAGCAAAAAAGGCATAGCAAAATGAAATCTCCACTGGAAAAAAAATACAAAATCAAACCTGATAAAGCAGAGGTAACAGTGAGGCGAGGAGGACCTGTTCTTTGTGATAGTGAAAGAAGTGAATAAGTGGCACACGTTTGCATGTTTTTCACTAAAACATTTGTGTGTGTGTGTGTATGTATGTTTGTATGTGTGTAACCTTGGCACCTAAAAAGACAAAACAATCTCCTGAGCTCCCACTCAGTTGGCACTGACGGCCCACCATGGCTGACCTGTGCACTTCCAGGTCAGCGAATCTTGCATAAGGCTCGGGTCCCTAAACATCCTCTCCAGTATTCAATCCATCAAGAGTCAAAGACAAAGTGGCAAAAAAAAATAAAACACAGCAATGAGAGGAGTAAAATCCAGCACATGAGGCTGTCTCTGTCTGTCAGCGAGAAGAGGAAGAAGAAGTGGAGGGAGAGTGCTGACCATGGCACTGCTTGTTTAAAGATTTGCTGAGGGCCTGGATCTGTCCAGTTTCTTGGACAGGGCCGGCCCCGTACTGCGTCCCCGCGGCCACGCTGTGTGGTCACCAGGGGGTCAGAGGTTAAGTCACAGGCGGAGTGGCGTTGCTATCAGGGCATCCATGTGACTGCGTAAGTGGCACTGAAAATAAAAGTTGATAAAAGCAAAAAGAGGACGAGGGCACGAGTGTGTGGAGGCTCTAGAGGAACTGAGCAGCGCTGCTCACAATAGACGGGGCTGGACTATAAAGTGCATGCTGAGCCCCACCCCCTCCCAAGTGCTCCTGTGTGGAGGTGTTCCTGTACAAGTACACGTTGGGTGCGTGTGTCTGCAAGTTCCTCTAGAGCAACTAACCTGACCTCTCGCAATTTGCATGGCTGTGGAGAAGAGCACAGGAGACTTTAAAATATTATCTTACACTGGAAATTACATCTATGGAACAAGTCTTTACAATATGAATATGTCTGTGTAGATACATTGGCAAATATGAGCAGAAAATTGTTAAAACACAACCAAAACCCATCCGACACCTTGCTGTCATTCTGAGTCAATGAATGAATAAAAGGATAAACTCAAGTCATCCGTTGATTGTGGAGGGTTTTTGCACTTCTCACTGTTTTCAACTCTGCTGCCCTTAATGATAATGCATCTCCATCATCGCCTCAGCGGCTCTAAAAGGAAGTAATTCATGATTTATTCATAGCTCCTTCGTTGCCGTGGCGACCGAGAGAATAAGTGTTCTGATTGGCATGATGTGGAGTCCTAAATGTCCCGACCAATCAGAGGCAAAGTGCAGCCCTTTCGACTGGCTGCCCCGGAGCTGTGCCGCCGCCGCCGCTCCTTTGGAGGGATCCTGCTGGCTGGAGGCGCTATGGGTCAACGTCTTCTAGATCGCTCTTTGAATCGCCAAGCATCATGGGAGACTCTGACCCCTGGAAAAGAGACACAAGGACACGGTCAATATGAGGAGAAGAGAAGCATGCCCTGTTTCTATGAGAAAATAGACCAAAACGTTAATAACTATCTACTAGGGAGTGACAGCAGGATTATCATTTCAATGCATCACACTTGTTAGAAGCCGTATTCATATCTATGACAGAACAGGTCTGACAGTCTTGTGTGGTGTGGGCATCCTGACAGGCTCAGCAGGAGTCACAGAAGAATAGAGCTGCAGTTTATAGCTCTTGACAGAAACCACTGAGATGTTCCACTTATTTTTGGCCTGATCTGCGCCTGTGTTGTTATGAAATGAGTCACAAAATACGCCCACTGTGCTGAGTGGCGGGCGGGCCCGGTCTGAGGGCTACCTGTCGGAGGCTGCGCTCGGCGTTTTCATTTGCTGGGCTGCCGTCAGAGCCGTTACTGCTGCCAGACTGCTCCTTCTCGTTCAACAACGCTGTAGCATAGGCCAAGGTATCCTGCAGAGTTTAAAACACACACAAACACACAAGTGAGTAAGATTGAGAGCAGAGGAGAAAAAAATAAACAGCGTGTGTATGTGTTTGTCTCTGTGTTTGATACTGGTGTTGGCGGAATCTAGGTGGTCATGTCATGCTGATATATAATATTACAGTAGTTCTGTGTGTGTTTGTTTGTGTGTACCTGTGCGGAGATAGTGCGTTGGAAGGTTTTGTTGGTGGATGTCTCATTGGAGACATTGCTCTGTGGAGTCCAGTAGTGTTCTGTCATCTGAGGGACAAAAACAAAAAGCACACAGGTTTTATTAAATAGTATTTATCTACAGGAGCCATTCCTGATCAGGAAGTGCTTCTAATATTTACAGGAGGAATGTGGAAAGATTGTGGAGATGCTCAAGTTTGTAAAAAAGGGGAAAAATTAATATTAACTACAGGCATGTTTGAGGCCACTTTTCCGCTGGTCAAAAAAAGCACTCACATTTGACTTTAGTATGGAAATAGATACAATTGGCATTCAACAGGTTAAGACCCTTGTGAACACACCAATTTCTTCTACTGGTTCTTTATTTCTGCAGTTTAGACTGTGCGATACCTGTTCTGCATGACGTAGTGAAACAAATGGAGCTTCCGGGTGTTGGTGCAATCGACTTTCTTTAGCAGATTTATTCAACCCGTGTACAGCTGCTAATTTTTGTGTAAAAGTGGTCTTAATTATGATAACAGTAGAACATGAATGCCTGTAAAAAAACAGTGGTGCCGTCTAGAAAAGTTAGTTATAGCTTTATCAGAAGTGGAGACTATTTTGAAAATATAATAAGAGCACAGACTAATGACAGATTTTCTCTATACGGAAAAGGTGGTTTTGCAATTCTCTTGACAGATTTCCGCAGCCATTATAAATAGAAGTGATAGAAGCATGGTTCATCCAACGATTTATTGAGTATCTATTGTATCTAAGTGTCTGCTCAGTTTTCATCAGAGCCTTGTAAGGTCTGTATAATGTCTTTGGCGAGTCAGGTTAGTTCAAATCTATTCACAGTTTCCCATCTTTCTCTGTCACTCTGAAATATACCCAAGAAAGGCTCAAATATGAATCCTCTGGTATGATAAGTGAGACAACATTTTATAAGCCAACCTTTTTCTGTAGCCACTGCACTGCCCAGCTCCAGTGACCGGACAAGTCCTTGAAGTAATCCTTGGCTGGAGGACACCTGGTGGGAACATTTTTAGAATCTTCAGATTATGTTTAACTGTTTATCTGTTAAAAAATGTAATTAAAAATGAATCACCCTCAATGAATCGCATCTAAAGTTCTTATTCTTGCTCGACCCGACCTCTGCCCTTTAACACAGTATGTACCGTACTCACTTCTGGGCTAATGTGACCAGGAACTTCACACACTGGTAGCAGCGTCTGCTGTCCATGTTGTTGCTCTGGTGCATCAAGGCTGGAAGAAAGAAACAGAGTTTTAGATTTTTCATTAAATCTTTCTTGCCAAGTAGCATCGCAGTTTATCAACAGTATTTGAGTCCACTGGCCTCTGGTGTGCCTGCCATGGGCATGAGAGTGAAAACAACAACAACAACAAATGAAGACATACCTAACAGGCCTTTGTCTGACTCAAAAGCATATTTGAGTCTCTGGGTTTGCAGAGGGTCTTCCGCTACCTGAGGTGAAGATTTAACTTAGTTTAACAACAATGATCATAAGAGCCATCATAGAACTATTAAATAATCAATAGTCGAAGGGTCATTGGTGACCGATGAACGTCACTCACCAGTAGCTCCTGAAGCATCTGAAAAATGTTCTTCAGTTCATGAGGTGGAGCCGTCTCCAGCTGAATCTGTGAGTAAGACACAATTAAGAATAATTAAGAATAATTAACAACATGTCTGTCAGCTGGTTCTACGACATTTTTAAAGATAATTTATTTTTACCTTGAGTAGCTGCAGCACACCCAGAGAGAAGGGCTCATTACAGAACGAGCAGTAGGTCACCATTTCTATGAGGAGAGACATCGGGCCGGACAACTCACGCATGGCAAACATTACCTGGTAGATAGCAAAATAAAGAGAACATCAACCAAATAGATTCAGAGCCAATCAATGCATGTCAACAGAAACAAACGGATTGATTCTTCTAGATTCCTTTGAACGGTTGTACCCGTCTTCAGTGGAAGCTAATTTAAAGTATATTTCAATCAAATCCGAATAAGTTTAAAATCCTGTTCGTATGTTACCTCTAGAAGGTAAGGCTGTCCCTCTGGAGTGAAGAGCGAGGTCAGGATATCCGTGTGGAGGGGGAGGAGTGGGCTGGATGACGGGACGTTAATCACACGCAGCGTAAAACCACCTGGAGCTACGAGGGAAACAGGTGACAATAAAGAGTCAGACTGAGCTGAGCTGTACAAAACCCTCAGCCGCGCAAAGAGGGACTTTACATGACTGAGAAAAAGATTTAAATGTCTCACAGTGGGTCCGCTGTGGGCCGAGGTCAGACTGCAGGGTGAGGAGGGCCAGAGTGCTGTGGAGGTGAAGGAATTCCCGAGCCTGTGCTGGACTCCAGCGGCGGTTCTGTCATAGACAAAATCACGAACATTTTAGCCAATAAAAGCTTTTAGAAGTCCTAATTGCACTTTAAATCAATATATTGCTGGTTTATAAAAAATTCGATCTAAAATAATGAACAATTCAAAACTAAACTAGTATTTTAAAAGGTTCTGGATCCTAACTTAACCAATATACAATGATTACAAAGAACACATTTTAAAGGTTTAATCGACATTCTCAAAAAGGACATTTTTTCAATGATATGTCTTTACACTTTACAATTGTACCTGGTTATTCTGCCTGTTTGGTCCCAACAGGAACATGAGCATCCGGCGATAAGCTGAGTGTTTCAACAACAACTGACAAGGACCACAACCCTGAGAGAGGGAACACAAAGACAAAACACTCAGTCATCCTGCAGTGATTTAATGTTTATACTTGGCTACCTGAAAAGAGTAGAATCAACTGAATCTGTGAATTAGTTTCCTACCCTCTGAGCAAAGTTACTGAAGAGGCTGAAGTACTGAGCACAGTTTTTCACATTCTCAGGGACATCTTTGTCCAGTAAGGACAGCAGGGCGTCGGTCAAACCGTCCAATCCCGGGTCTCCAAAGTGAAGCGCGCACTCCAGGGTCTTTTCGAGGATGGCTGCAACGACCACCCTCACCTCCCTCATGCTGCACTCTAACAGACAAACCCTGAGGACGGTAGAATGAGGATATAAGGATACATAAATAGGGATATTCATGTTTGAATACTTCTTCTAACTAATAACTGACACCAGTTAAAATACAATAAAAAAATTATAACAAAAGGGTTCATGTGTAAACAGCAGCATTATCATCAGAGCTTACACATCATCACACACCTGCAGCTATGAAAAGTAAAACAGACCAACAGAAGCTTGCGCATTAATGACATAGACTGTTGTGACTGCTCATTGTCTTATTTAACCTGCCACTACTTCACAATGACTACATTTATTTTTAACCATCTCATAATAACATGAAAGACTTGTAGTTCTGGCTTGATTGTAGAGCTTTCAAAAACACATTGACCCATTGCTCACAGTCAGAGGCATTAGTGGCTCAGTGGACTTTCAAAACATTGGATACGTTTTTTCAGTCCTCAGCAGGCAGAGCCTTGCTCCAACTCCTCAGCACAGCCAACTAGAATCGTTTACTGTTTTTTTATTAAAAATGGCAACATGTCCACATGCTGAGTCTGGTGCTCTTTCTGTTAACTGTGACCAGACCTGCAGTGAAGAACATCTGGTGATACAGATGGTACAGATGTGCCAGGAATGCATGCCTGAAAATGTTAAATATAGTAATATATACGTTTAACTGATAGTTATAAAGTAGATTAATTAAACATCTTTGTGTGTAAATGATGAGTAGAATGAACAGAGGCCAGTAACTAAAGTGATAACAGTGAGTTAAAATCCTGAGAAGTCTTTTTGGAGAGAGGCGATAATCTTTGGGAAACGCTGAAGAAAAACAGCAGCCAGGTGTCACGTTAGAGAAAACACTTGTTGCTTTGGCTTGGAGACACTGAGGGTGACACTGTGCAACACTCGTCTCTGTGGGAAGAGCCATGCAGTGTGTGAAGTGGGCCGGTCTGATGATGTTCGACAACCAATCATGTTTCAGGATCATATGATCACACCATGCCTAAACACAGTAGTGTGAGACAACACACCCCACAGGCTCATAAACCATCCTCTGTCTCTACATGCTTACATTCCACAGAGTGACCTTCTCTCTAAGCCAATCAGCATCCAGAAATTAGCGGGATACGGCTGCTGTCAGTGCAGATGTAATTCAGATCCAGAGGCACGTGGTTTGTGTTTCTGTAATTAAACCATGTTACATGGAGCTTAGGACAGACTGGTGCTATTGCTTTCCACATTCTCAAGGGTCAGAGTGAGTTCAAAATTGTAATCAGCAGGGCTGTAGTGGTAAAAAACAGTAAACTATACTTTTTGGAAGCTCTCTCAGGCAGTAAATAAAAAAGGTGGATAAACTTCAGTCACCAATATACATGACAGGCCGTGATATCTATAACATTTAATAGAACTATATATCTTAAATTATGAAAGAGGCTTTACATAGAAAGGTAAATATTATATAGTGTTAATAGACCACACATATAGCTAATAAACCAGACTGGTGAGTTGTTGTGTTTGCACTGGCTTGGATCAGTTGATCACAGAGATCTAAGGTCACTGATCTATAGAATCTATATCAGCTGATGAGTCATCATCATGGGACAAATAAATCTTTGAGATCACTGAACAATCGTTTCCCTCCTCATCCTTCCTCTCGCGCAATCCTCTATGCCGATGAATCCATTACACACAAGTGTCACAGCCGTATTTATTTTTATTTAGAGCCACTGGACCGATAACTGGGATCAGTGGGATCCTAACCTCCACTCTGGGAAATGGAAGTTTGAAAGTAAATCATTTACATTTTTTGAGTGATACAGAGTGTGCTCTGTGCGTCTGATGTCACGTTCACTGCAGTGATTTTACACACATGTATCCCTGAAGATACTGGCATAGCGATTGAAGATGTTATTAAAAAAGAATTAAGGACTCTGCAACTCCACTGTTTAATAGTGTCTAAACGTAATTTGCTGAAAGTTGTTTAATATCTTTTTCAATTGAGGGATCTTTTTGGATGAGTTATGTTGTGTGAGCACAAATAACAGTGTTGTTTTTAATGTTAATGATGAAGTGGATTAATAATCTGCTTTAGTTCACCCCCTCATGTCTGCTTTGCTATTTTCCGGTCTCCAAAATGTTCACACGCCTGGGTCAAGTTTGTTTTCATAAATACCAACGGTTGCATGAGAAGTGGCATACGCATCTTTAAGGCCTTGTTTCGTGGGTACGCAGCTGTCATGAATGAGGCCCCATGTCATCAGAGAAATTATCACAGGCTCTGTGCAGACCTGCTTGCACCCTCCAATTAGTTGTGATCGCTACAATGGCACCGGTGACTGTGACAGCTTACTAGAAGGGTAGTATAATAAGACCATCTACATGCCTGTGGTTTCAAAAGCTGTCAATGTACATGTCCATTACAGAGTACAAGTGAGGACTCTCAGGTACAGCTCAAGTATGTAAGTATGTGTACTTGAATGAGAGTGCAGATTTAATAGATGCAGCAGCTTCACCAGGGTGGAATTATTTGACCTCTACCAGAGAGTAGAATGTGTATTGATTAGAATAAAGGAGCGAATGCTGGGAGCGGCCAAGTCTGTGGTATTGCATATCCCTCGGTCAGGTAGAAAAATGCTGCAGTGATTAAAACTATGTCAGGGCCCCTACAAAAACATATTACAAAAAAAAAAGAAAAAACATCACTTCAATCACAGCATGGCACACTTGAGGAACTGCATAAAACATCAAGACGTTATTGTGCACTGTTTGTGCTGTTTGAGGAGCTGCTTGGAAAACGCAGTCTCACTTATACACTGACAAGTATTTGAGAAACCTTTTTACAAACTGATGGATCAAGGACAGTGTCTTGGTTATTATCACTTATACGATCACTTATATCAAGGGAGTACTTCACTGACCTGGTGATCTCACGTCCCTCTGGTCCAACTAGGTACTGCACCATCCACTGACACGCCTCACTGCTCTTATTCAGCAACACCTCTACTGTGGCCATCCACTCCTCCGTGTCCACCCTGCAGGAGATACAGGAGCAGTGCAGATATAACACTGATGCTTCTCAGGGTGTATTCACTGATTCATTTTGATCTATGTTTGCATCTATGTATGTTTACATACCGTAGTTTCTTTTTGGTGTGCAGGTAGGTGTGGAAGAGAAAGTGAACAGCCAGCTGGAGACTCTCTTTGGCCATGGGCTGGTAGTCAGGATGCTTCAGTTTTGTCTGTGATACAGAAACTTTTTTAGAAACCTCTTATTCAAAAGCCCTAAACTGATCGCTGATGTGCTTCCTGTATGATTCAAACCGGCTAACTTTATATTGTGTAACATTTCTTTTACAATGGATAAAGTGATGATTTAACCTTAATGCTGGCTTAAAAAAATATATATAATTTCTCTGATTAAAATAAATTTTCATTTAAATGATCTGATATCGATTCATAAAAAGGAGGAATCGATATTTTACCACAGGTCTTTTCCATTAGTGACATGGGAGTTAGCGAGTCGCTTCTCTCATCTCATGTCTCTGAAGACGTGAGATGAGAGTTTGCACTCACACATACAGGCCCTTTATATAATCATATATTATGACAATAATAATATTTACAATGAAATATATCTCACTGACTCGATATTGAATTTATGAGCAGCGGACATTGAA
The DNA here is from genome assembly GCF_949316205.1 of Platichthys flesus. NCBI lineage: Eukaryota > Metazoa > Chordata > Actinopteri > Pleuronectiformes > Pleuronectidae > Platichthys > Platichthys flesus. The sequence continues at coordinate 19,381,817 of NC_084953.1, read as the reverse complement.
TCAACCTTGTGAATCGAATTTGGAATCAGTGGTGATACCCAGCCCTCTTGTGTTGTAATGTGGTATATAAACCTTGTGTTAAATCCCTGTGCAGCTCTTCTATGTATTTATACATAATCAGGCACACAGACACATACCGCATTAACGGAGGTAAGCGAGAGAGTGAAGTTGAAGTAGTCGCTGTTGTAGACGTCTCTGTTCCGCATGAATTTGAGATTTTCATCTCGCACCATCTACACATCAGACAAACGGTCAAATACGACCATGATTAGTGAACATTTAAGGTGATTCACATGTAAAGGTGCTGTGGAGACAGTCAGGAAGTTTAACGTCACTTTACCTGATAGATGCTGGCAGGCATCTTCTCCACAAATAAGCCTTTCTTCTCTCCTTTGCGGACCAGACGGGTGAGGAGGGTGAGACGGTCATTGTTGGCCCGTGGGGGGCGAGGAGAGGACTGCGGGGAAACATCAGGAGAGGACGGGGCAGACCTAGGAAATAAAAACCAACACGGCTGTAAAATAATAGCTGGTGCAGCATTTAGAGGTTATGGAACTGAAAAGTGCAATAACAATTACAGCTGAAAGGCTGTTGATAAGAGCAGCAAAGGTCCTGGCTACTCTTATCAACAGCCTTTCAGCTGCAGTTGTTTTTGTGCTAAACTGGTTCTAAATTCCCCATCAGTGGCAGAAAGGCAACTATCAACTCCTTACTTTCTCATTCACATTATGGAAATGGTCAGTGACCCACAGAGAAGGTTTATCAGGTGAATATTTTACATGACAGCAAACTGACTCACAGTGTAAGGTCCTCTGCTTCTTGCCTCATGATGCTGACTCTACTTTTTTTGGGCAGGACCGGTGAGTTTTGGTCGCTGATCTTCTGATAGAACAACATGTAGGCGTTCCAGTATCTCCTCCGCACATCAGGGTACGGGTTGGCTGTAAACGCACAAGGTCATAAATCAAGATTCATCCATTTTGTGAATAATGAAAAAGCCTTGTGTTTTTATACACTGTTTATGCATTTTACTTACACTGGTCGTAGACTTTGGGGCGGTACTCTCCACCGAAGCACTCGTACTCCAAAGTCTCATCATTCATATCAAACTCCTCCACCACATTGTCGTTGAACTTGTACCAACGACCCCGGGCACTACCACTGCGAGACAAAGACAGACGACGATAAACAGTGAGCAATGAAGGATGATTTGATAAATAAAAGGAAAAGGGGAATGTCCGGTTTAGCTTCAAATATGCACCTCCGAAAAAGTGATTCAGTAAAAATGTAATAATAAATAAATAGGCAGAAAGAAAAACTTATTTTTTCACATGATGTACATATATCAGATACAGTATATTTTTTCACATGTCATTCAGTCATACAGTACACCTGATATATGTATATATACTGAAATTGAAACAGTGTAGGTTTAACTGCCATGAATACTATCTTCATGTCATTCTTGGGATATGTTTTGTTTATATTTATGCATTTGATTCATTTCCATTAATGTTGATTTGGTATTTCAATTGAATATCAATTTGTTTTTTCTTGATTCATTTTATGCTGAGGACGCCCAGAAGTAACTGCGTTAAGTTCCATGTTGACCATGGACACTTCACAGAAGACATGTGAAACAGGTAAAGTACCAACGCTGCTTAAAAATTATCAAGTTAAACGTGACGAGGTATGTTTGTTCACGTTTTTTGTGTCGTGTACTTTTATTCGATTTCTACATCATTAATGTTATGCATTTGTGTTACTTATACATTGTCATGCTGTTATTGAACAGTTCAATGATAGATTTGATGACGGTGAAGTGCAATAAAGACAAAGAAGGAATAAATACATTAGTAGCTGAAGAACCTCGATGTCATGTATATCCTGGAGGGTGTGCTAGTAGGTGTTCTGACAGGATGTAATTACTACCTGTGGCCGTCCAGCCTGTCCCTGTCTGAAGCTCTGAACCTACATATATGTCGATCTAATTTAAAGAATATATGACTCAAGAATGTGTCTAATATCCTGGAAAAAGATCAACATCCTGAGAACAAACTTTCTTTATTGTAATCTTAAACCGGGGTAGGAACATGCCAGTGAGCGAGAGCGCAGTGCCAAATATTATGCATGTGGTGTCTTTACATTCCCAGCTTCCAGAGCCAGACATCTGGAGACGCTTACAAACTAAACTAGAAGCCCAAACAAAGTCTGATGCTGCGCTCATGTGCCCTAGGAGGTCCTCTTAACTCCGCCTGGAAAACTAGAGTAAAAGATGAATGTGTTCCACTAAACACTGGTTACCCAACCAGTGTTTAGTGGAACTTTTTAGTGGAGCAAAAGCTGGAAAATACAATCCACCAAGCAGCTCTGCAAAGCACTAGCCATCCCTTTAAATACTGATTACAGCGTATCTTACCGCCTGTCTTTAATGAAGGAGTAGTAGTGTCCGGCGTGTGCCTGACCGCTGTGGACAACAACTCCCACAAGCTCGTAGTTCTCAGAAATTGTGACTTTCTTTCTGGGCGACCCTCCTGACGTCCCATCTCCTCGTCCCTCGCCACCCTCTCCACTGCAGTCCTGACGAGCCATTCCAGAGACAGTGTAGGGCTCCATGTTCAACACCCAGGGGAACTGTTCACCAACAACAAATATCACAGACCATATTTGTATTTCATTTCAGGGCTTTAGTCTGCTGTAAAAAATTAACAGAAGTATGAGATTTTGGGATTAGAAATTCTCTGTACCCTAATCTGTTCATCATATTTGATGGAGCGTCCGCTTTCCCAGTCGAAGCCAAAGCGCATGAGGTGAATGCAGAGAACGCTGGGTAGGGATTTGATACATGTCCTTTTCACTGTGGTTCTCTGTGTGGAGATGACCAAAAAAAAGAACCTTGTTAGATACATGTAAAATCAGTGAAGTAAAATAAAGAACGGGCAGAGCAATATACAAACCTTCTCCTGGCATTTCTCACAGTAGTAGGCATTAGTTCCCTCAAGCACCTCTCCTCTGACAAACTGGTCTAATGAGATCTCTAGACTCTGACATGAAGTTACTCCAAGGTTCAACGCCATGAAGGTTTCTTCACGCTCGTACCTGTGCAACAAAAGGTCAATGGTTAAGATAATCTTTGATGCCTCTCAAAATGAAACAATAAGAGTGAAAAATACAAATCTGACCTGTGTGGACAGTCTTTACAAATCTTCTGGTCAGAGAAGATTCCCTGAAATGTGTTTTTGAAGATCTGCTCTCGACCCATTTTCTGGTGTAAAGAAATCATATCATCACATTATTACTGAGCTGTTGCACAGTTATCTTTATATTTAAATTTGCGAAGTGTGTGTGTGTGTTTGAATTCTACCTTTAGATGCTCGTCCAGCTGGTCCACCAGGCTAGTGAAGAACTCGTAGGCATCCTGCTGTTCCCTCACATACAACTCCTTGTTCCACATCTTGAAGATCTGCAACAGACATAACACATTTACAACTGGGTAATTTTATATAGATAGACAGTCTAGAAACCGAAAGAGACACACTGCTTAGTTCAAAACACAGATTCAATTTTTCTGTTGACCACTTTTAATTCTCATTTAGCATTGTATTGACTAATACCTGAAATAACAGTAAAGTAAGTGCAATTAGAATCATCGATGTTAAATTATAGAGCCGTTCACCTTCCAGAAGTTCTCAGGTATATAGTATTGCAGTTTGCTCTCCATCAGATGTCCAAACAAAGACTGCACCTGGTAGAAGACACTTTCCTCAGGCTGGTCTGTGTCATCCTCAATGGAGAGGAAAGCCTTAAAGTAAACATGTGCAGTCACTGGAGTTAGATTCACTGTCTAGAACTTAAAGTGTACAAACAGTTTGATAAATACAGGAAGTAAACTACATATAGGAATCACGTACCTCTGCCAGACCTGGCTGCATGTAGAGCTGCTGGAACACAGCATTCATGTAACATGTGGCTCCTCCGTTCTTCAGCCCGACAAAACCTGAGACTGATCGGCTCTCTACAGGAGGCAGATACTGAGAAAGAGACCAGAGTTAGTTTGACATTTGAAGTATAGCAACTATAACGTTATATAGCAACTCATATTGTAAGAGATTAGTTACATCGAACTCCTTGCAGAGAGAAGGATCATACTGGTGATGCATGGACAGTAACTCTTTGGTGATGAGCCGGAGGTTTGAGAGAGAGCTGTCAGCCAGCATCACCAGCACCTCGTAGGCTGCCAGTCTGCTGCTGGCTGTGCTGCACCTGACCACACACACACAGAAACATTTAGGAAGCGGTTTGCAGTGATCTGTCAATTAAATGGCAAAATCTTTTTCAAATCAATCACTTCTTTTTTTTTTTACAATGTCATGACATACTTTGGATGGAAGTCATGGCTGGGAGCTGGGGATGGTGTGGGGTTGGAGCTGTTAATAATAATGCGTGAGGCTCGAAACAGGAAGTCGTCCAACAACTGCTGGATGAGAGATGGACCTGGAAAACATACATTTGCACATTGCCATTATATATTAGAGTTTTTAATGTGCAATCTTGTAAATGCATTTGGTATTTGCGTGTTCATTTGTGTTCACCAAGATGTTCCTTTTCATTGCCACAGAGTGAGAGCAAGGTCTTGATGAGGCGGAGGTGTCCAGCCAGGAGGACATTGTCTGCCTCGCTGGTCTCCATCTCAGAGCTCCAGCTGGGCTCAAAGTTGTCCAGCCAGGAGATCTCATCCTCCAGCATGGTGGCTGCACTCACTTTTAACGCCTCCATCTCAGATGCTACAGCAGGTCAGACAGGTGGAGAAAAAGGGTGGGTGGGAGATAAGGTAAGAGAGAGGAAAACAGTCACCTTTAGTTTCTGGATATAACAATTACGACATCTTCATATCCATGAACTGATATAAGGGATTGAGGAGACATTTATTGGCTTACTGGTTAGGTCATCCAGAAGCTGGCATCTTAGGTCAAAGTACTCAGTGCACTGGGACAGCAGCCTGGGGAGAGAAAGCACCATCAACAAAAGAACCCAGTGAAAGTGTAAGAGATGTATGTCTTGTTTTTCTTGGATTAAGTACCTCTGGTTGACTCCCCTCATGACCGATGTGGGACTCCACAGTGGCAGTTGAGCAGTGAGAATGACTGAGAGCACGAACAGGTTGGGTTTCTGAACTTCAGGGAAGCCTGAGGTGTCAGACTGGCTGAGAGTGTACAGCTGATCACAAGCCACACGGCGGATCTGACAGAGGAGGTGACAGAGAAAGCATGTGTGACACACTGGAGTGGTAAGGATATATGCAGTATTTCTTATATGCAGTCTATTATGAGTTTTTTTACCTCTCCACTCGGAGATCCCAGCAGAACATCAATAATGAAATCATTGACGGAGGGAAGGTTGTAAAAAGAACCTGGAGAAACCAAACAGAAGATTTTGTTATATTTCAGAACTCTGCAAACCACCTTAAGATGCCCTATAGACAAATCAACATTGTGTAGTATCCTAACACTGTATACTGGACCAGCGATGTTCACTAATTATAGTATGTGTGGTGTGTTTGCACTCCTGTGTGAGTCTTACACAGCTGCTGACAGCGTAACTGCAGACAGGTAACGAGCAGGGACAGAGCCTCGCGGGCGATGATGGTGTCTTTGATGGAGACACTCTGCTGTCTGACGCATATCCCTGCATGCAACGCTGTCGGGATGGTCTCCCCCTCACTGCTGGAGCTGCAGTTACTTCCTGCAAACAAACACAAACACACACACAGAGAACATTTCTTTATCTTTCATTTCATTAGCTTTTGCTTTTAGCATAGCAAATGCTCACAACTAAACATTGAATGTCACTTTAGGTGAGAAATCAGGAATGAAGTTGTCCCGGATGATACAAAACCTCCTGACTGTAAACATGTAGTTGATGCCACAACAAGTTCTCCATAAATGTAGAAGGAATAATGTGAAGAACAAGGACGTATGAAAAACATGAAAGGTTTTGAGTGAGTTTTCTGTCCTACCTGTACTGCTGACTCTGGTGCGAACTCCCTGTGGGAGAAGTGATGTGTGGGTCTCTCTGATTGGCTGAGGGCTGCCAACGAGATCCAACCGGCCAGCTGCAGCTGCCCAGGTCAGACGCATGAAGCAGGCCACCGTGGAGGTGAAATCACCCACCTCCATGGTCTGGATAAGAGACAGAACAAACAGTGTTCTTGAAAATACTCTACACTTATATGATCAATGAGGATTGAGAGCAGAGAGTGTGTGAGTCCAGTACCTGAATGGCCACACGAGCAGCAGGTATAATCTCCTCCACTCTTATGGACGAGCGCTCAGACAAAGACATCTGTCTGTAGGAGGACTTCTCTGGAGTTCCACAGAGAGACAGCTGCCGCCCTGCTCTGCCTGCATTACGAAACGGACGGGATGACAGCGCCTCGCCATCTCTGATGACATCATCATCCAGTGCTGCAGGCATGCTCTGACCAACCAGAAGGAACCTGAAAATACAGCCAGGTAAGTATGGAAGTCTTGACAGAATATATATCCATCCTTGTGTATGTGTGTGTGTTCATGAGGCATTTTGAACCTGGCCAGCTGAAGACAGATTGAGTAGACTCCCTGTCTGGTGTCGTAGTCCACCTCTGATGGGATGGAGTCCCTTTGCATCACATTCACCACCAGACTGCAGAGGCAATACACAGGGACAGTACTGAAGAATATACTATATATATTATTCTCTACTGTGTATCCTTTTAGTTAAAAGCATAGCTATTATGTCAGCTGACATTACCCACAGTGGAACAGTTCTATTCTTTGTGCCATTACCTGAGACCTCCTGCTTTCAGGAAGTTCTCACAGAAGGACTTGCTGCTGGTTTTGGCCATCTCATCATCAGATGTGGGCATGAGCTTTGAACTCAACACCTTACACAAAGATAAGGAGTGAGAAAACAGATGTCATACTCACTTATCTAACATTGAAATGTGAAAATATGTGTTACATATGAATGAAGTGCCTACCTCCAGGTTGTAGAGCACTCTGAAGGTTGACATGCCAGGTGCTGAGGATCTGAACAGTGTCTCCAATATAGTTGCAGCGCTGGGCTGGTGCTGCTGCTTGGAGGCCATGGATGGAGACCGAGAGCCTGTAGCCTGGCTGAGGGTGAACAGTGTCTTCTACAATAAAGACATCCAGGAATATTAGAAAATAATTGAGACAGAAGGAGGAGAATACAGGCATTGGCAAAGAACAAAATAGGTAGAAAATAGACCATGGAGGTTAAAGCATTTTAACAGACAGTTTGATGTACCTGGTGGCTCCAGACACTGGATTCTTTGGGAACAAAGTTGTCCAAAGCATCCTGCACATCTGGGTCTGTTGGGATCAACAGCAGCAGCTTCCTCACACGAAGGGTGATTCTGGGGATAACATAAATACACGCAGTATGAAAAAGCTGTCTGAAGTCCTGCTATAGCCACTGTGTCACACTAGGTTAATACAATCAGCTAATCAATGCAATTAACATTTCTTTGAAAGTATTTGTTTTAAATGACAGTTTGCTAGCTAGAATAGGAATCTTAATTAAGACACTTATAGCATTTAAGATGGTTGAAGTACATCCTGGGGAACATCTCACCTGGATTCATCAAGGTTAGCCAGCTGGTAAAGCATCTCAAACACATTACACACCAAAGCCATCACCACACCAGGCAGGGACTTCTCCTGGAGATAGAGGAACATAGACACATTAGATCCAATCCAAACACTTGATTGTGTCCTTATTCTAAAGACATGTCTGACATGGTACCTGCTCCAAGGCGTAGGCAGAGTTGAAGACGGCGGAGCTGGAACTGCTAGAGGCTGAGGCCGAGGACTCGGAGCTACCAGATGGGGTACCAGTGCCGGAGCTCTTCACAGTCAGACTCTGTTCATCGTTAAAACCAAGCTGTGACAGCAGCTTCTGGTCCCGATTCATGGTGAGCTAAAAGACGGTGCAGGGGCAGTGACAGGATGGAGTGAAAGAAAAAAACAAACAGTGAGGAAGATAGATGAAGGGTGCGTTTCCCCTGCGACACAAAAGATGCAGAGGGGCATCCCAGCAAAAACAAGAGGATAGAGGACCCTGCTTAGAGGACTTAACTGTGCAGCCATTTATAGTTTTTACTGGCTTCAGGGGAATCACATGATTGGGAGAGGAGAAAAATGATTTGATGAAGGAGAGAGCTTAAATAGAATAAACAAATTATAATGGAGACTTACAAGACTTACCACACTATCATTGGCAAAGATCTGGACATTATCCACCGGACAGCTCAAGTGCTCAGATATCTTCCACCGGATACTTCCTATTGTCTCATTACTGTGGGTCTGCAGGACACACACGTACACACAAACAGGCACAAGCAGTGAGCAGAGTTACTTCCTCTGTTGGTTTTATGCTACATAATTAATGTGTAAGAAGGAACTTGAGGGAAAAGTCTCACAATACCTCTAAGGTGAACGTGTCTTTGGTTGACTCATAGGTGATGTGAAGAGTGACAGGGTGTCCATTGTACGAGGCCCCATGAGGTAGAATAGTGCGAGGAACTGAGTACATGTCCTACAGAGAAACCCACAAAAATACTCAGCAACATAAAAATATTTAAATATGTGAAAAGATGTTGACAAGATAGATTTTTTTTTTTAATTAAGTAGCAAGTGTTTTTGACATAAGAACATTTGCTATTTGTTTATGCCCTGGTTTAACAGACACATTTATTGTCAAATTAACAATCAGACCCTGAGTGGGAAGACTGCATGGCCTACCTCTATAGTGATGACATAGCGCTCAGCCAATAGCAGCAGTCTTTCGATTATTACCAGCTTAGTGGATCTAGAGAACAACACACAAAGAAGAGCATCCATGAGACTGAATAATAGGGGACAACTGTATTTTAAAGAAGAGATGTTAAATAAATGACTAAACACAAACTTGTTGTAATAGGGTTAGTAACTATGTTCTTACCCAAACCCCCCTCTGTACCTGGATGGTGATTGTACAGATGTGGCCACAGTCGGCATGGCGGTGGCTGTAAGCATCTTGGTTGCCCTAGTCACAGCATGGGTCAAAGTTGGACCACCCAGAGCCGAACTCGCTGCCTGAACAGAAAAAGGAAGAGAAATGTGTAATCAGGTTTTGATTTCCGCAAAACGACACAAAAACATGAACATATCTATCCACTTACCTCTAGTCTCTTGTAACAGTCAGCAATGAACTTCTTATGCAAATTTACAGAATCCTGCAATGGATGAAATGTTAACATTATATGTGAATCAGGTTGGTCACAGGAATTCAGTGGCAAATATCAACACTGTCATGGTTCAGTTATATCTTCTATTTGTATTTGTTGTGTACACATATACACTGACCTTCTTCATCTTGGGATTGAGGTTGGTGTAGCTGTATGTGATTATGAGCTGGATTGCTTCATTAGCTATTTCTTCATCAGGGGTTTCCATGGCGATGCGCCAGATAAAATCCATCCCTGCCAGGTCAAGGCGCTCCACACACTGTAATCAGATGACATGATATGACATCATGAAGGTGTCTTTTACTGTACACACATTTTTAATGAATTTCAACTGTACACATAAGTTAGCTGTTAGCATGTTTGTGAGGACTGACCAGCTGAGTTCCTTGACGTTTCAGGCGATGGTCACATAGATTAACATTCTCAAAGAAGGTCTTAAACAGATTAAAACCTGTGAGGGGCATTAAATGTAAACATCACACAATGGTTAATAAACAAAAATGAAGATAGTTGGTCAATAGTGTATCTCTAAGCAGTTTCTCACCGTTCATGGTGATCTCATATGGCTCAAGTTTTAAGATCTTCTCTTTGAAGAGCTGCTGCTGAACATCACTCTCAAGGTCATGCTGTCCTTTGGTGAACCACTCGAAACACATCTGCACACATCGGAACGAGCTATGTTGAAGGTTCATTAACTTCATTTGTGGATACATGATTTGGGGTGCACTGGATTGTGGGTTGTCCAGATGGTCAACTGCCCATTTTACTTTGTTTCACAGAGAGCATCTGTTGCAGACGCTGCTATAATTTGTATTAGTTAGATCCTCTGTAAACATGTGCACTGAACTGTCGACAAACACTACCCCACATTGGGACACAGGAATGATGCTAATGATTAGAGCCACAGATTTAATCAGTCTTAGACAACAGATCTGTAAAAGGTGCCTCCTATTACCACTCTCTCTCTTATCTTATCAAATTAATAATTATTTCTTAGACTACATCAAAACTCCAGGCTCGGTAACTTTCATCTACCGTTTCCTGATTTACTGCATTTGTTTTCTCCTAAACAGTAACTGAGAAGAAAGGAGCTAGCAATGAAAAACAAATGGCCAAGGACAAGAGTTTAATTTGCATAACTGTTTCCATACCTCACGGTCAAGTTCACAGACGTCCGGCCCCGACACCAGGCACTCCCAGAGCTCTTTGGCCCTATTCCAGACAAGGTAGAGGCTGGCCTCCTGGAGGAAGAAGGCCAGGAAGCGCAGGTGGCTGTCCAGATACTAAACATTGAGTCAGAGAGCCATGTGTAAGCTCGACCCCTGATCACACACTGTCAACATATCACTGTGCAGTTTGAGTTTGATTAATGCCTGTGTACTGTGTAAAACCCAGTCCAGCTCGGATAGAGACTTGTATTAATGTCAAATAATAAATTGTATCATCAATCATTTGTACGAGCAGCGCTGCAGCTCAATAGAGCAGTACAGATAATCATTAAAGAAATGAAAAAAAGGACCTCCTGGTAGGTGTATCGTCCATCCACCAGGGTTGAGCCTGAAAGTCCATTATTTCCCGCAGCAGTCGCGGCCAGTCGATGGCAGCACACGAGGGATCCTGTGATCAGTTTGACGATCTCAAAGTTCTTCTTCAGGTCCTGGATGATGCTCTGTGGGGTGGCAAGGAACGGTTACCATGGCAACACCCGCATGAATGTGCAACAAATCATTTTGATGATGTGTGTGTTTGTTGCTCTGTGTGTACCTTGTCCTGTTTTTGATAGGTCTGCTTGATGAAAGAACGGGTGATCTCGTGCAGCTGACGGAGAGCCGGAACAACCCAGACTGCCTGAGGACTGCTCTGCTGAGAGGCCTGTTGTGACACACACACACACGATAATGATATTTGCTTAAGTACAACAAACACAAATTGATATGCTACATGAACAGAGGTCTGTGACCTTCGCTACTACTCAGATTTAATTATTGTACGTCACTGCTTTGTCATCACAGACGCACCATTTTGTATTTAAGACTTTATCGAGACGTCATGGAAATTAAACCAGAGCCAGGAACATAAAGGATTTGGCAAAAATATATCTGTATTTGTCCAACTGTTAAAATCAAATATCAAACAGGTACTTCCTATGTAAAACCCTCATTCCTGACTCTGATTAGATTCCTTTTAGCTTAAAGGTTCAGTGTGTGGGATTTTCTATTATCTAGCGCTGAAGTTGTAGACTGTAACCAACTGAATCCCCCTCCCCTCACCCCTGCCTTCCCAAACCTGTAGGAGAAAGAACGTTAGCCTTCAAGAAAGGCAACAACGTGCAGGTTTCTCTCTAAAGCCACTGTTTGGTTTGTCTGTTCTACTGCTTCTGTAGCAGCATGGCGGTGCAACATGGCAGATTGAACCCTAATGAAAACATCATTATGATTGTTGAATTAGGACTTCTGCAGATAGATCCCTCCAAACCCGACACACTAGACCTTTAAGTAACCGTGCTAGCACTTCCACCAAAGCTGTCCACTCATCCAGCAGCTAAATCACTCATTTGATTCTACTCTCACCCAAGATCAACACCACTGTGTAAATCATTAGTCAGTGCCAAAGCATAAAATTAACACACACCTTGTTAAACAACCTGATGTTACGATCAAAGTGTGAAATTATCAACCTGTGACAAAAGAAACCCCTTTGTAGTTTAGCCCTGATCCGCGATTGGTCTGCAGGCGTGAAGCAGTGAGATTGGATACAGATTTGGTCAGTGGAATTAGAAATTATACGGGTTCCTTTTCTTACTTTGGCCAAAGCGTTAGCTTTCTTCTTGCTCCAAGAGCCAGAAAGAAAAGAGCTTTGAGTGTCGCTGCCTTTACTCTCCTCCTGAGTGTGAGTCTAGAGACATTTTATTGGAGGTTGATAGGAAGAATGAAAATGTATGGCTTCACAAACAGTCATTTTTTCACAGCATATATTTAGACATCATGTCACAGCAAGAAAAGCACAGTGCAACTAAAAATATCAAAGATAGCTTTGTGGTATTTAGGTGTACTAGTCGACCATATTGGAGATTTAGCTCTACTGGCAGATTTACAACAGACATATTCAGAGGTGGGTGAGGAAAACCTGTTACATTTTGTGGATATTTTAGATTCAGAGGCCCAAAACAGAATTTAATTTAAAATTGTTAAACAGCAGGCTGCATCTGCAAAACGAAATCAGTCCTTCTATAACATGTTTATCATTTAAGTATGAATAAATAAAGACTATGAAAAAATATTATGTAGCTATGAGCAAATACGATTGCACATTAAAGCATTAATTAATTTAGAGTTCTAACTTACAATTATGTTGTGTTTATACCTCAGTTTTTACTTATGAGTACCCAGAGAACAAGTTATAGACAACAAATGCATTAATAATATGAATTAGTAATTACACTGTACTCTGTTAATACATTACTGCCTTAATAAGGTACAGAATAAGGTGATTAATGGCTTGTGCAACAAAAAGAATCAATGAAAGTAAAAAGGTTCTCAATTAAAGAAATCATTGTAATCAATATATGTGAGTGTTTTCATGTACATTTGATTACCTATTTAAATCCTTCTATCTGCGAATATGAAGGAATTATGGAAAAGTAAGTCTGAAATCATAATAATAAATAATCGCAGCCGACTCAAACAACAACTGTGGAAGAGAGAAATGGAGAAGAAAGATTAAAAAGGAAAGGGTGATGACCTGAAGGACTAAAAAAGATGTTCACCTTAATAGAAAAAACCTGCCTCATATCCCTAAGCTCACTGCTGCGAGCCTGGGACACACTCAGATGACGAAGGTACACAAACAGAAGGTGTAGCTTAATATCTAGAACTAACAGGGACTTGTTAACTTTAGACCAACTGTCACAACAGGAGCAAAAATGTAGGGGCCCAATGTAACACTCGCTTTAAAAGCTGAGCTGCACGATAAACAGTTACTGGCTTCAGATAAGGAATCAGAAAAGACAAAAAATATACACATCCTCAACGACCAAGTGACACTAATCAATACCCTTGCCCCATAACTACATAGATAAAACTGAACAATTGGAGCATCTGTCTCACCTTCTTTATGTCCTCAATACATTTAATGATGTAACTGCGTTTCACCGCCTCTTTGACAGCATAAGCGTCACTCAGGATCCCCAGGTGCTCCTCCAACGCCTGCTGAACTAGACTGGTAGGCAGGGTGGGAAGATGAGCCAACTCCCACAGCACCTCCAGCACCTGAACAGGGACACACACACAGGTTTTCATACACTTTAATAATGAAACCTACTGTACTGTAGATTTCCATAACTCTTTTGTAACGATTCTCAATGTCTTCAGCTGAAGGACAGATATATATCAACATACCTTTCCAGTTGTGGTTTCAGAGCGAGCTTCTCTGCCAATCCTCCCTATCAGACTGAGCAGCTTCTGTCTCACACGGTCACTCTCAACCTCCCAGCTCTGAATCACAGGAAAACACATCATAAATAATATCATAAAAATGACCTGATAGCTCTGTCTTACAAGCCACTTGATATTGATTTTTTTCTCAGGAGTCCTGTAACAGAGTCTTTGTCGCACTGACCTTCTGTATGAGCACAAAGAGGTGAGTGAGTTGATCAAAGCTGAACTTCACAGCAGCAGCAGCGACGATTGTATGAATGTTTTCTATCACAGTTGATGACTGGCCCGCCTGAAACGCCCACACAAGAATCAACACATCCATCATGGATACGTCAGTTTACAGGGTTTCACTTTTTACATTAAAGAAGATAAAGCTTTTGAGGGTGCTTCATGAAAACACAATAATACCACAGATATGAATCTACTGTGATGTGCTCACTGGTGCTGACCTGTATTCTCCAGATCTTAGAGAGTTCATCCAGAGAAAGTTTACTGCCCAGCAGCTCAATGATTCCCTTAATCCTCTCACAGTACTGAGCTTGATCGATGTTTCCTGGTACAGACAAACATTTAAGGCACCACAGTGAATAAAGTCAACCTGGAACCAAATATACTTTTCTATTATTTGACAAAATTACCAAAATTACTTCTTATTTGTCTGTGTTTTGTTAAGCACTTTCTTAAAAGACTGTACAAACATGTTGAGATGTGGCCAAACGTGTGTGTTTTTTCTTACCTTCCAGTGCTATTGACAGAACTGAATTCTCTACAAGCCAGTCTAGCAGTTTATCTGTGTCAATAGCATTTTTCACCGTCTTGGAAACCGTGCTCTCTTCTATTAACTTTGTCACCTGAGAAACAAACACATAAAAAAAGTGCGACATTGGGCCAACAATGGAAGCATCTACAAAAATCAATCACCTGATACTTATAGAATAGTATACTTATACTATAGAACATATAAGAGCTGACCTCTTTGAGGGAGTTCATCTTGGTGGAGAAGTGGGGAGTTTTGAGCATACGCAGCAGCGTGTCCAGCCGCAGATCATCCACCACAGCGACCAGTTCCCTCTGGAACCTCATACACAGCAGCTTGATGGCCGACAGGAGGTCTGGGATGCTCACCAGTCGCTAGGGTTACAAGACGAACAAAGAATGACTATGTGATAACTAGTCAAAAAACGTTACAGAAACATATGAATTGTCCTATCATTATAAAAACCATACAAATCATTAGTGTGTAGTTTATAGAATCCAAGTGATATCGTCTTTGTGTTGATATAAGCTGGTAATTGCTCTACAGACACTGATCCAATCTCCTCCTTCTCTTGTTATACGCCAGTGTAATTTGTAATATCGGTGTTACAAGTCACAAGTTTTTACCCGGAGGAAAAATTAACACACCATTGCTTTCCTAGTCCTCATGCTTCTCATTTAACAATTCAGGCGAGTCAGGTGTAAGTGGAGGTTGATAGTTCTCTACTGTGCCGTAACTTTCTATTGCTCTGTAGCTCTCTGCAACTCTGTAATGAGCCGTATTCACTAAACCCAACCTGCGCGCTATGCAATCAAATTACAAAGACTTAAGTTTAAATCCCTATCTTAAATAAACCATGATATATTTGCCAATGTAAGATTTAGATTAACCTTCCTGATCCAACTGTCTAAGTAAGAAGTCTGCTAGCAGGAGGATAATTGTGAAAATCAAGCCTACCTTGTCTTTAAGATCCTTTTCCTCCAGGTTCTGTACATATTTGATCATCTTGTGGATGACTGGATCAAGCATCGGCTAGAAAACAAGAATACATCATAATTGAGCAAAAAAAGCCATGTAAACAATCAAAGCTGATCATTTGAACAGATAGATAGACAGAAATACACACTAAGAGGCCGCATACACATAAACACAGCAGGAACGAAGGGGGGACACAGAATGAAATAGGCTAAATAGGTTTGTGTGTGTGTGTGTGTGTGTACAGACAATAAAGGTTACCTGGACAAGGCTGGAGTTCAGGTATTCTGCACAAACTCCGAGAGGCTGGACCAGAGCTGATACACACTGTGTTGGGAGATGGAAAGAGACAGAATAACTCAGACATGACAAGACAACAAAAATTAAATAATGTTATCTGCAACAACTGTGGTGAGTCTCACTATCATAACAATAATTCAATCCATCTCTCTGTTTTTGTAATCAAGAAAATATGTCTTACATGATATGTCTTTGTCGGCTCATCAGTTAAAACACAAATAACAACAGCACTGAAAACCCCCTCTAAGATTTAAATGTTCAGGCCAGCAATTAAACTGTATTCAAACTGCAAGTGAGTAACAGAGAGGGAGCATAACCACATGTGCAGGTTAGTTTGTGATAACCAAGCATAGCTGTCACTGGTCATTTAGTGCTAAATCATAAGAGCCCACTGAGTGGTTCCCATGTTCCTGACTATCTGCTATCTCTGGTTTCCCTGAGAGCAGCTCTTCCACCTTCCTCCTCCTTTATTCACTCAGCAAACCCCCTCCCCCTGCACTCGATTTCCTGCTCAAAGCAGACAAATGAACGACTTATACTTGGGAGTCAGTAGAGGAGGGAACACTCCTCCCATTATCTTTCTTTCTTTCACTCTCAGTCACTCTCTCTCCAAAGCTTGGAGTGCGTTAGGTATCTGACAACTAACACACTCTACTGAGCTTCTACCGCCATTGAGGAGAGCTACATTGGTCTGCAACCAGTCACTGCCATATTAATATGCTAATGTTAGAGGAAGCATGTGTGCTGGGTGCACACATACACACACACACATTGAATCAATGGCTATGTGCTGCTGTGGTTCCGGCTAGGTTCCCAGAAGGAAGCATCAGTACAAAGATGCCTCAGAACACATAACACAACAGAGCATTTCAACCATCACGCAGCGGGAGGCTGAGAGCGTGTTTGTGTGTAAGTGAGTATTAAGCAGAGGGGGAAAGAAAGACATTCAGCACCCTGGAGCTGAAAGCAGTGGGGGTGAACATGGTGACCTTTTCCCTGTATAAGGCCATCTCTAAAGTCTGTCTACAGTCCCTCTCTCAAACCATCACCAGAGTGGGAACTATTTCATCAAGCCAAAGATACGTGAGGACATTTGTAAAGAGAGCAAAAAGACAAAGGTTAAAGAAAGGTCTTACGGCAATCTCGATTTCCTCAGTGTTGAGTTTAGACTGGATGGCAGTGAATCCTCCCAACTCTCCAAACTGGACATAAAAAGATGAAACAAGGTGGATTAGAGACAAAACTGTGCAATATGAAATATATGGAGAAAATATATGGGAAACTGCTCGTTACTCACCCGATTCACCAAATCAACCAGCCAACCATGAGGCTCCTGAAACAAAACATTGTTTTAAATGGCTTTAATCAGCAAGGAATTGGAACAATAGGTTACTGCGCGTCCTATAACGCTCGAATAAAACTTCACAGTATTAAAAGCAAAGGATGAGTCCAGATGAAAGAGTAGTCCCTTACTTTCTGATAGGTGTTGCTGGGAGAGACAGCAAACATGTTGGCCTCTTCTCCAAACACTTCAGCCCAGTTCCTTTGACAAGCTTTCATCCGATTCTTAAAATGGTACTCATTATCAGGGTTGAAGGCCTGAAAGATCAACAAGATACAGATAATAAATACATGCAGAAGAAGGGTTTTACACCCAAAATTTAGTGTATATAACTGAGGGAAGAAAAAAAAATAAGACGCAAATTTTTAACCCAAAAGGCTTTTGTTTATAGCAGAAGATAACTTTTAAATGCTGTATTAAAAAACAGCAAGAAGCATCAAGGAGTTTACTTCCACCGACTATAACTGAATATTGAGCCAGATGTTAATTTTTTTCCAGCAACATAGTTTCTTAAAATATTTCCAGAAACAAAAAACAGTGTAGAGGTATCAAAAGAGAAGAGAGACAGAGTAAGAGAGAACACACCATAGTCAGGACTCCCATCAGGTTTACAGGAACAGGGTCTTGCTTGACCCTCTCTGCCACCAGCTCCACCAGCAACATGAGCATGTTGTAAATCCCCTCATGAATCTCTGTGCCCCATTTGTGTACAGCACTGCTCGTCAGCAACTGGGGACGGAGAGCAAATAGACAGACAAGATTAAAGTCAGTGGAAATATGGATTAACGACACAACTCAATTGCTCTGTTTCTTTGTTGCCCACCTTTTTAAAGGCCTCGGGCATGCAGCGATCGATAAACCGCTTGCAGTTCTCATCAGCGTCAGCGAGACCTGACAGATGGGGAGATGATGATTGACATATTTTACCCACATTTATACTTGGGAAGAAAAAAAATGGCATCCGCGAGAGAGACGCAGATTGAGCCATGTTAACACGAGGTTTTAAAATAACATGTGAAAAACACCAGACGGTCCAAACAAAACATGCCACCCACACAGTTACAAAGATGGAAAGCATTTAGTTTCATGTAGACATAAAAAACAATCTTACTGTGCCTGGCGAGGCAGGTGGCTGCGATCAGGCACTTGCCCAGAGACTCCTCTCTCTTGTAAGGTATCGACCAGTGATCAGTGAAGACTCGACTCTCCAGCTCATACAGGTTGGTGGTGGGGAACTCCATGCTTTCCCCTGAGCAGTTCCCATTCTCATCATTGCTCCTCTGGAATACACGCACATGACAAATTCACAATCAAATGCAGTGTGTGACTTAATTTCAAACAGCTGGTCTCATTGTTTTATAATGACAGCAACAGTCTGTGCCTTTCTAAGATAATCCAAATGGCCTCCAGCAAAGATAAATTCATGCAGGACGATGCTGGATTCATTTTCTCCCTTTTGGAGATGAGCAGTAAGAATGTGTGCCCTCTCCTCTATGATCCGACCTTCATCTCTGCTTTATTTTCCCCTCTGCTTTCAAGGCAAATCCACACACTTGGGCGATTTCACATAGTGCACCAGCGATTATAGGAAAATGGTTCTGATGTGCAAGACAGGGAGTGAGAGCTAAAGTCAACTTCTGCATTTATGGCTCAGAACAACAAGTTCAATCTGAGCAAGCGGCTGCTATGAGGGGTAAGGTCTGTGAGTGTTTGTGGTGAAAGCAACAGCAGACATAGGATTTTTAAATAATTTACATCATTAAGTTGCTTACACATTCATGAAGTCATTTGAATATTCATGATCAAACTGCAGAACTCCCTCCTCTGAAACAGTGCTGCCCAGTGGAATGGCTCAGCAGACTAAAGCATCACTGATGCATGTCCTTGTTCAAATCAAGTAATTTGTGTTTCTTCTTGCATGAAAAATTATCTTTAAACAAGACTGAGTCCTGGGATTCAGCTCACACTACATTATAATTCTAATTAAAAATGTTACAATTAATTTGTCTATTGTAACTGGGGGCACTGCCTAGGGTTATACCTATAGTTATATTAGTATAATTAATGGACAATGTATTAAGTGCATTTGTTAGTGCACTGCATACTGATACATATGCTGGATAATATAAATTGACGTAAGGGACATTAAGTAGAGGCGAACTGGAGGGGAGGGGATGGAGGAGGATGCAACAGAGAAGCATCATATTTCATTCCTTCCCTTTCTCAGAAAACTAGAAATGACAGGCAAGATGGATGAGAGGACAAAGAGATAGACACAATGTTAACACAAGTAATAGAAAACAATCTATGTATGCAAGATTTCCCATCTTACAGTGTCACAAAAAAACAACCTCTTGATTTAACTTCAGTGTAAAAATCTAGTCCTGTTATTTAAGTATAAATCTTTCTCTCTTTTACAACAGTGGAACCTCTTACATGTCTCCATTAAACATGAAAACAAACTTGCAGATATGTTGCAACACTTTGTTTTAAGGGACATGAGGTAACTCATCGCCTCTCTGTTACTATGCACCCTGCAACCCTCCTGGGACCCCCCCTGCAAAAAGCTGCAATGTGTTTGTGTATGTTCGGGTGTCCACAAGGGCTATATTTAGCATCATTACATGAGGCCAAATCCCTGTGACATGTGTCTTAAGAATAAATACAGCAGAAAGAGGAAGAGACGGGAGGAAAGACAGCACTTTTATCTTCACTTGTTACTTTCTTAGTCTCACCACAAATGTGATTTTTTAGACAGTATGTATACAATCTCTGGCCCTTAAGGCTCAAGCTTGCATATATTCCTCTATTGACTGGTTGATTTAAGAGAGGATGAGAGGAAATAAAACGGAAAAAATCTTGTTCATTTGTACCTGTTGTACTGACCCACACACACAGTGTTGGATCTCAGCAGCACCACAACTTTACCGTCATAGGCTTACAACATGTGGTTGAATATCTGAATCAATGATCTGCCATAGAAGACTTTATTATCTTTTGACTGCACATACCAGCTTGACGAGATCTGTGAGAGAAACAGGGTGTGGGGTCAAGTTGTAAACAGCCACGAGCTCCTCGAGGTGTCAGTCAAATCAATCCTGCCATGTCATGTTTACCACTTTGTTTATTATTGTTTATTTATAAGTAGCCAGCAGAGATCACTGTTACAACACCGCACTGACAGTGAGCTAGCATCAAGGGAGAGGGCCATCAGGTAGATTCCTGACAACTGTCAAATAGCTGTCAAAGAACTGGTTACTGGCCTGGAAGGATCACACGCGAGTTATCGCTCACCAACACATGTTGACAGCTGACAGTGTGTGCAAGAGAATCATCAAAATGGCCACGTGAGACAAATACAATTGAGAAACCGATTGTGAGTCCGGTTCGAGTGGACCGCAATGTATGCAAGACACGAGCAGGGTCGAGGCTGTCAGAGAACCTGCTAGCTAACGTTAGCTAACCTATGCTAAGCAGACTGAAACGCATCCAAACATCTGACCGCGGGATAACAGACCGACCAGATCCTCGCAGCCTGATCACACCCAGTTCAAATGTGGGATTGAAATCCTCCGTGGTGATGCCTCTGTGCCGTCCCCCCTGGTCTACTCACTGGCGGGTTCAATTCCCAAATGACGCTAAGCTAGCAGCTAGCTAGCTATGTTAGCTCGTAAGTTTATTAATGCTATTTAGCCTCGTGATTGAAGTAGCTGAGCTCCATGATAACATCCAGTCATCCGGTCACTATGACCCAGTGACATGCCTGGTCCCGGAGGACTGTGGAGTAATTCCCCTCCTACTCTGACAGCGCGTTGTGCACGGTGCATGTAGCCCTGCAGCAGCTAAGTTTAGCTAGTTAAATGGGCGAGTCCTCCATCTCCCTTTAAGTTGTAATTAGTACCGTTCTCCTCCCTGGCTTATCCGCTGAATGCTCGCTCTTACCTCGCTATCCACCACATCGTGGTACGCAGGCGGCGGGTCAAACCCTCCCGTCCCCGTCCGCCCGCTGTTTTCCCCGTCTCCACTCGAGCCCGAGCCGGGGGCAGGCCCACTCTCCATCGGCTCGTATCCATACCCGAGTCCGGGGCTTTCGTTCGTCAGGAGCGCCACAGCCTCGTTGATGTCATTCTTTGCCAGCCGGAGCGCCTTCCGTATCACGTCGGGGTCTGGGAAGCCCATGCAGAGGAGCGTCGTTATGTGCTGCTCCTCTTCGGTCTCCATTGTCGGGGTGTCTCGGTCTCACGGCCTAATAGTAACTGGATGTTCGGCGCAGCCCTGTGGCTGTGCACGCCGCCATGTTTACAGTCCGCCGCTGTTAGCCTGTCACGATCTGACTTCCCCCACAACAGCGCCGACACAGGTGTTGCGCCGAGTTTTGCCTGCCAAGAACCGCATGCTCCGTACGGGAGCGCGCTTTGCGAAAGCTCATATAGATGTTGGATTTATTGTTTAACATCAGAGTCGCTTACACTATCTGATAAACATCAGTAATGCATTGAAGCTGAAACAGATACAACTAAATGAATATATCCAATGAAGAATTATGAAGGCAAAAAAATGCATATAAAAAATGATGTATATTACGAATTAATAGGTTCATCGTACATGACATGTGGCATGTTTATCATTTCACACAGGCCAAAGTTACAAATTTTCATCGGTAAAACTGTCTGTGACCAAAGTGTCAAAAATAAAAAATATTTACTGTGAATTTGAGAACCAGTTTAGATACTTATTGCAGATAAGGTGAGCGTCACACTGATTTGAATTTGGGTTATTGGTCCTACATTTGTAATGGAAATGCCATTCGCAATATGCCATACGATGCGTGACAAAACAGTTATAGTTGAATCACATCGCAAGGAATTCGTAAGCCAAATGAGATTTACTCATACAGCAGGTGAAACATCAGGAGTTGAGCCAGAATGTTTGCATAAATGAAAAAAAAGAAAACAAGTATGGAATGGATCGAAAGAAAGTAAGAACAGCGCAAGACAAAGATAGACACAAGATACGGATTAGAGTCAAGTGTTTTCTAGGCTTCATATTAGTATTGGGTAACAAAACATAAAGCTATACATAATGATGAACACTGATATGGGTGATGTTGATTATTATTCTGATAATAATCAATAAATTAAGTGTAATTATTATTACAACACTTATTCACATTTCAAGCTCAAATTAGTGAAACATATAATGAGGGTATTATTATTATCAATATTAATAACACATCAATTGATTAGTTAACAACTAGTCAAATAGATCCAATGGATATATTTATAGATTCAGTAGTAACTGATTGAGGTATACAACAAATTGTAATAATATAATTTGTACTCAAAGTGAAACTACAGATTGTGCCTTTCAATATTAATCCAACAGATCATCAACCATTTTCTTTGAATGATTTAATGAAGTTATGTGCGGTAATCACAGTCAGGACCAGAGGCTGTATTAGGGGAGGACACAGCCTCAGTCAACCTAAGGGCGTGGCAATGCGCGCGAGCAGGGCCAGTGCTCTGTGGCGGCGGGTGGACATCACGTGACCGCTCCGCTCATGTGACACGGAGAAAAAAAAAACGGAAATAAAATGGCAGCGACAGGGGACGAAGCTTCATCCATGGACAACATCTCTCGGGCTCCATCGGCCCACACAGCGGCTCCGACACCGGCCGCGGGCCCCAGCAGTCAGGCAGAAGGCCCGGAGGATGCAGCGGCCAGCCCGGCGCCCGCTCCCAGGAAGCCCCACACCAACAGTGGGTTATGTTCCCCAGCATGCTAATGCTAATAGCGCACAGCAATCATAACATTCCGTTTTAGCGTGGTACAAGTTGTCTACCAGTTTCCCCTCACATTATATTTTTCTTAAATGTCGCTTTGTCATAGTTTTAAATCTAATGTTGCTTGTTATGCTTGAACTTGGTGATTACTGTGTATTTTTGCTGCCTCACATGACTGTGCAGGTGATGGAGGTGTGGAGACAGCAGAGGAGGCTGTGGAGCCTGCAGAGCCTGACATCAACGAGCTGTGCACTGACATGTTTGACAAGATGGCCATCTTCCTGCAAGGAGAACTCACAGGTGTTGTCACCCTTCTCTTGTTTTTCCTGCACGCAGAAGCAGCTGCAGAGTACAAGAGTGATTTTCTTGTCTCCTGTTCATTCTGCTCTGCTCTTTACTCCTGGTTTCTTTTCTCACATGCACACTCTTTACTTCTCCTTGACCTCCCAGCCACCTGCGAGGATTACTGTCTGTTGGAGAACATGAATAAGTTAACCAGTCTGAAGTACATGGAAATGAAGGACATCAGCATCAATATCAGTCGTAACCTGCAGGACCTCAACAATAAGTGTGAGTGAGATGTGCAGAGTCTGCACAAAAATGCATGTTCAATATGTCCAATTCATATATTATTCTTATTACTATGTGCTTAAACTTCTAAATGGGATGTGTTTTTCTCCTCAGATGCAAGCCTACAGCCCTACTTGGACCAAATAAATCAGATCGAGGAGCAAGTCTCTGCACTTGAGCAAGCTGCTTACAAACTGGACGGGTACTCCAAAAAGCTGGGTAAGACAGAGGTGCAGAAGTTGTGTAGCAGGACTGATCATATTTAAACCTGCAATACAGAAGGGTTGTCTCACCTTCTGGCAATGAGAGAAATTACACTAACAGTGAAACCCTAGTGTAAGTGCATGGCCACATGTATGCAAATGTAGCGTGTCGCAGTTGTTGAACTCCATCGAAGCCGTGCTGCAGATGTCCGCTGATTGAAAGTGATCCAGAGGCAAACCTAAATCTGTTTGTCTTTGCTGTTGAACATTTCCTTTCTAAAGGTTTGTTTGTGCCTCTGAGAGCACACTTTCTGCATGGCAGTCTATCTTTAAGGGCTATCTTTTTTCGGATGGGATTCCCAGTTCATTTATTATCCATCCACATCTGTTACGATTTCCACCAGCAGATGGTGCTGTGATCCCACAGGCATATCATACCTAAATATTTTTACATTACAGACCACAAATGCAGCCAAATGTCACTGTGTGTTTCATTTTTGAATTTAGCAGCCCCTAATTGGAGACCGATTAAGCCCCTGACCTTCTGCTTCTTTACAGAGGCCAGATTCAAAAAACTGGAGAAGCGATGAAGAGGAAGAAGAGTCAGACTGAGAGTTACGGTGGCTTCTCACCTTCTCTCACCCTGCCCTGCCTAAGTCTGTTGTTGGCAGTGGAGCCAGAAGCTGTGGGCAGGATGTTAACTGAGACTGAAACAACAAGTCGGAGCCATTTTGACACCTAGAATTGACCAAGGAGGAAGCAGCTGAAGGAACATGAACTAGTATCCGGGTGCTGAGCTTAGATTTAACTCCAGTATCCCGGTTTTTGGCAGAGGACCTGCAGCCATGATGTACATGAATCCACAGTGTATATCCACATTCCTCTGCAGATATGCTTTATGTTGAATAAATCTGCTCAACGACCAGCATATCCTAAATGAGTGATGGAAACAGACTGTATCTAATGAAAACCACAGCAGATTGGCCGGCCCTTCACTGTTTGAGGTGTAAATAATGACATTTTTGTCGTATGTAGATAATAAACATGATGAAACATGTACATAGATTTGTTTTTTTTGATAACCAAGCCTTTTTATTATGTTTAAATTTAGACAACTAACCCCCCCCCCCCCCTTAAGGGAGAATTTGACTTAAAACCTGATACCTATATTCGGAGACCGTATCCTTTTTATTTATAGAGTAATGTGCCTGGAGAATGTGAACAGCACCACGTTCTGCTAAAGTTAACAAGAGATCACTATTTTAAAAGCTACTGTGTAGAGGACTGCTGAAAATCACAATCAGTTTGAAGTTTATAGATGAAAGAGACAGACATTTACAGTTTTTCTAAGTTGTTAACACACAAAAAGCGAAAATTTGGCACAATTTGCATAACCTTCACTTCTTTTACACATCGCTCAACCCAACTTGGCACTACTTCACATGCCCTTATCTGCATTAGACTCTCACTTTCCTTCTTTACACTCTGATGTCAATTACACATCACCTTGTTGTCAAAACACTACACACAATGTCCAGTTGTTGCACACACTTCTCAAGTAAAATCTCAAAGCATCAACCTACAACACACAAATACTCAAATCTCTAAACATTCAGGTCTGTTGAGCAATTTCACCTCATTTACACAGCCGAACAGAAGACTGAAATTGTAGATATGGTTCGTGAGAACAACTCTATCACACTCAGACAAATGAAAACTAGGATCCTGGCTGACCATGCTACATTTAGAAACGCCCAGACCGTCAGCCTCTCTACTTTGGACCGTATTCTTCATAGGACTGCCATGTGGATGAAACAAGTGTTCAGGGTCCCATTTGAACGTAACACAGGCATGAAGGAGTTACAGTGAGAGTTTGTGCTTGTAAGTACCAACAGTCAGCACGGACACATGCATGTATTGTACCTGTAATCCAATATTGTTCCCTTTCTACAGTGTCTCACTGTAGCCCACTGTGTTGACCTCTCTGTGTCCATACTGTAACTTGCATTGTCATGCTGTCTGTGTCAGCGGATTTACATTTCATTACATTACATTTCATTTAACTGACGCTTTTATCCAAAGCGACTTACAATGAGTGCATTCAACCCCAAGGGAACAAACCCAAGACGTATCCAGGAGCATGACACAGCTCATGAGTTGTACCAGTACATCTTTATTGATGAGGTGGGATTCAACCTGGTGAAGAGGAGGCGACGGGGCAGAAACCTCATTGGCCAGCGGGCCAGACCGGAACCGGAGGCCTGATGCCTAAATTATTTTTTGTGAAGGGTGGGCGGTTAACAGTACTGTACTGTTCTCTGTGTTTACCGAAATAAACCTTTTTTTTAGGCATATATGTGTGCTATTTTAAATTGTCTATAAAAAAAGTAGGCCTACACTGAGACATTTTACAAAAGGAGAATTGGCTCATTCTCCAGAGTCACTGTCATTTAGATGGTGTGTTCCATTTTGATGATTGTGTTTTCAGTTTTGCACTCAGTGTGCTGTAAATGCTTGGTAGTGTACAAGGAAATGCTTAGTTGTGTGTACTCAATGAATGGTATGTATATCATTTGAAAATATGTCTGTGTGTACCAAATGAAAACACAAGTTCCATTTTGTGAACAGGTAAGAGATTTGATGGCAAAGAGTCACCTTGCAAAGGGAGTGTCAGGTTTAACATTTTGTGAGTTAGGTTTTCAGTTTTCTGTGTGCAGTTTTGAGAAAACTGTTATTGTTTTGAAAAACGTGTGTTAACAATTGTGAAAAACAGTATATACCTTCAGAGGACTCATCATAGGATGGGGTATAGTCTGAATAACTTAGGACATCCTTGGATGGTTAGGGTTCACGATACACACTCTATACCCCATCCTTTGAAGGAAAGGATTCAGCAAAGGAATGCCGATGATCTCAATTGCTAATGTCATGTGAGATACTCTATCTATTTAAGCTTTTGTCTCTTGGCCTGGTAAATGCTGCTTAATTTCTCCCACTGCCTCATTAGATGAAATATTGTTTTAAAAGACAGAAAAGAGTTAAAAACTAAATAATTATTGTGATAGGCTTTCGGTTTTTCAGAAAACAAACAGATTAACAAAATATTGAATATATGATATTTATTCATAATTTCACTCAAAAAGGTTATGATAATACATTAATTTTGACATAATAATACAATGTCTAACAATTATGTAACATAAGAGGTATTTCTGTGTTTGACTTTGGTATCCTTGAGTTGCTGGATGGTCTATGATCACACCTTCAGTATACACACTATACCCCATCCTTTGAAGGAAAGGTTTCAGCAAAGGAATGCAGAGGTGATGATAATAGATGAATATCATATACCTTCAGATGACTCATCATAGGATGGGGTATAGTCTGGATTCAGTAAAGGAATGCCAATGATCTCAATTGCTAATGTCATATGATTTACTCTATCTTTTCTTCAGAAAAACACAAGTCTGAGCTGAAGAAAATGGACAGGACATTGATCATCGCTACTCTCAAGAGGCAAAAGACCGAACTGGTCAATAAGAATCATCAACTCATGGCCAAACTGAAGATCGCAGAGGCTCAGATCCACAATAACTTTATAGGCAATCTCAATGTCACAGATCTGAGTAAGCCTTGGAGCGGGAATTCTGAGAATGTCGTCTGCTCTAAAAGAATCAAGGAGCTGGAGAGCCTTGTAGAAACCTCGGACCTTAAAGTCAAGAGTCTGAAGGATCAGCTCAGGAGTGAGCAGGTGGAGAAAGAGACCGGCCTTCAAAAAATCAAGGAGCTGACAAGTCTGGTTGAAGCCACGGGGAAGAAGTTGTTCAACGTGCAGGAGGACTTGCAGGAGAATGTTGAGCTCACAGAAAAACTGAAGACCGCAAAGGATCAGATCCACAATAATTTTATAGGCAATCTCACTATCACGGATCTGTCTAAGCTATGGAGCAGGAATTCTGAGGATGTCGCCTGCTCTGAAAGAATCAAGGAGCTGGAGAGCCTTGTAGAAAACTCGGACCTTCAAGTCAACAGTCTGGAGGATCAGCTCAGTAGTGAGCAGGTGGAGAAAGAGACCTGCCTTCAAAAAATCAAAGAGCTGAAGAGTCTGGTTGAAGCCACGGAGAAGAAGTTGCTCAACGTGCAGGAAGACTCACAACACAAAGTCCAGAGAATGGAGGAGGATATTAAGCTCCTCATCGTGAAGTCTATTAAGCTTCAGGTAAGTGACATCAGCTCAGTTTTATTTGAACAATAACTTTTTGGATTGTGAGTTTGTTTCAGATTTAGACATTTGGAGTGAAATCATGAAACACATGTCATCTCTGTCTTTTCAGGAGCTGGCCCTCATGTCAGACAGCCACAAAGCCAGAATAAGGGAGAATGAAAAAAAAGCTCAGAAGAAGCAGGAGAAGACAGAGAAAGAACAAAGAGAGATGGAGCAGAAAGAGAGGGAAAGACAGGAGAAGGTAATCAAATACAAAAGAGAGAAGGATCTGAAAGAGAGGCAGAAGCAGAAGAAGATAGAAATATACCAAAGAGTGGAGGAGCTGAAAGACAAGATGATAGAGGAGAGATTAGCGGAAGAGGAAAGAGAGATGGAGCTGAGAGGGAGCAAGAAGCAGGAGAAGATAGAGAAATACAAAAGAGAGAAGGACCTGAAAGATAAGAAGAATCAGGAGAAAATAGAGAAAGAGAAAAGAGAGAAGGAGTTAAAAGAAAAGAAGAAGCAGGAGAAGATAGAGAACGAGAAAAAGGAGCAGGAGCTGAAAGAAAAGAAGAAGCAAGAGAAGATAGAGAACGAGAAAAGAGAGCAGGAGCTGAGAGAAAAGAAGGCCATTGAAAGAGCACTATTTCTTTCCACTATTGTGAGAATGTAAAATCGTAGTTTCTCTTGTGGCCTGTAGGGGATTATGGAAACAGAAACTCTAAACCAAATGAAAGGAGGGTTGGGGCTGGAGCTGATTGAGACAGATAAAGGGCCTCACCCAAATGATTTAATAATAACCTTTTAACTTCTAATGTTTAATCTTGACATTAGAAGGTGTGTGGCACATGGGTGTTTAGTCACCTGTCTTGATAAAAGGTCTGCTAAGAGCTGCTGCCTGTTTTGAAGACTGTGAATTTGTGACATACAATATGCTGTATACTGGCAGCGTAGAGTAGCAGCGTGACGGAGACGGCTTCTTGTCACTTCCTGGATTCGTTGACAAGAGGCGAGGGACTACAGCTGTGGACCAATAAGGGAGAACCAAATTGATTTAGCCTAGGCTGTGATAATTGTCCACAGCTAGGTTTCATTGCATCTCAATAAATACTTGAATTGGACCAGTCCGGCTCATCTATTATTTAGGATAAACCAACACGCCTGACACTATCTGCATGCTGTGATCTGCAATGAACTTTACTGCAATTGCATTTTTTTTGTATCTGCACTTGGCCTGTTTTGGTTCACAGGAAAAAAGGGAAACTTGAATCGAATTTTAAGTAAACGTTTGTCAAAGACAGTCTTTGCCTCGCTATTTTTGGAATTTAAAGTCAAATATGTATTACTTGGTTGATTGCTTTTCGAGATTGAACTGCGTGCACTAGAGCCATTTAATCCATGTCACATATCCTGCTAGGTATCACAATAAAACAATAACAGATAATAATACTGTCCTTTTTTTTTTAAACATGCTTCATAGAAACGTTACCTTGTGCCAGATAAGACTGCATGTCATTAGCAGCGATGAACAATCCTTAATTTTTCGTCACTTTGCACCCAAACTATCAAAGTTTTTTTTGGTTTGATCCCATTATATAAATGATTTGAGTTCATTTGAGTGTAGTATAGTTCATGCTCACCTTTTCTTGGTAGTTTTTTGTTTTGGAGTGTGTGAATTGATTTGTAGTTCTCAACCATCCAGTCGCCTCATAAACACGGGAGCACCTCCCCATCAATTGTCTGTTCTCACTAACTCAGTTTCTTAGAAATGTCTGTAAAGTGCAGTAAAATATAAAATTTGAACCCTACAGAAACCAGCTGCTGCAGGAGGTGTCAGTCTGACTCAGGTACTCGCTGTGTGTCCAAGTGCTGCCCAGGAAACTCATGAACACTGGCTGAATCCAACCCAACCATCCTCCATCACGTTCTGACCTCACACAGAACCCGTGTCCACATGTACTGTGCGTGGAATGTCATCAGATGTGCTTCTCGGTTGGTCATTTAGGTATAAAAACAATGAGTTTTGCCGTGTGAAGCATGTCACACGTGTTGTCTCATTGTCTTGTCTGCGGTCATACTTCACGTTGATGTTCTCAGCTGTTCATCGGAGGCATTTTAAATCTCAAGTTTAAACCTAGCTCCCCCTGTCGATTTGCATGGTACCTACTCCCCACCACCACCACCACCACCATCTTTTTATTTCTGTGAACCAGCAGTTACAGTTTTTCTCAGTTGTTAACACACAAAAAGCGAAAATTCGGTACAATTTGCACAACCTTCACTACTTTGGACCGTATTCTTCATAGGACTGCCATGCGGATGAAACAAGTGTTCATGGTCCCATTTGAACGGAGCACAGACCGCATCAAGTAGTTAGGGTGAGAGTTTGTGCTTGTAAGTACCATACATTCAGCAGTGACACATGTATGTATTGTACCTGTAATCCAATATTGTTCCTTTTCTACAGTGTCTCTTTACCTTCCACCTCCAAGCGGAAAATAATTCCTCAATGGGATTCAGGAAAGGAGAGTAAGGTGGAAGGTATAGAATGGAATGTGTGCAGTTTTGAGAAAGCCTTTATTGTTTTGAAAAACATGT
Source organism: Platichthys flesus (assembly GCF_949316205.1). NCBI lineage: Eukaryota > Metazoa > Chordata > Actinopteri > Pleuronectiformes > Pleuronectidae > Platichthys > Platichthys flesus. Next base: position 19,351,360 of record NC_084953.1, on the reverse strand, counting down.
GTTAACAATTGTGAAAAACTGTAATTTTTGTGAAGGGGGGGGGGGGGGGGGGTTGAACAGGCCGGTTTACAGTACTTTTCTCTGTGTGTACCGAAATAAACTTTTTTATGCTGCATAGTTGTGTGCTGTTTTATGTTTGACTATGAAAAAAGTGGGCCTACACTGAGACATTTTACAAAAGGAGAAATGGCTCATTCTCCAGAGTCATGTCATTCATATGGTGTGTTCCATTTTGATGATTGTGTTTTAAATTTTGCACTTCAGTGTGCTGTAAATGCTTGGTAGTGTGCAAGCAAATGCTTAGTTGTGTGTTCTCAATGAATGGTATGTGTGTGTCATTTGAAAATATGGCTGTGTGTACCAAATGAAAATACGAGTTCCATTTTGTGAACAGGTAAGAGATTTGATATCAAAGAGTCATCTTGCAAAGGGAGTGTCAGGTTTAGCATTTTGTGTGTGAGGTTTTCAGTTTTCTGTGTGCAGTTATGAGAAAGCCTTTATTGTTTTGAAAAACATGTGTTAACAATTGTGAAAAACTGTAATTTAGTTGAATGGTTGTTTTTTTATTTGGAGATTCTGACAAAGAAAGCTGGAGTTTACAAAAATAAAATAAATCATCATGTGCTTATCATTGCATGTTTGCCTTATTGAAACCAACCTACTACTGACAGCAGGTGGCAGACCTGCACCACAATAAGAACTTGTATGGATGGATAGTTGAAGTATTAAATATAATTTATCTCTGGAAAACCTAACCCACTGCTTGAGGACATTTGAGTTCCAGCCTTTAATAGGTGGTAAGAGTGAAACTGATGTAGTGAAACAGAAGAAACACACGTGACAATTCAAAGTAAAAGCTTAAAGAGTGACTGAAGATGTGTGAGCTGCCCTCTGCCTCCTCTGTTTCCTCCCAGTGTTCTTCCTGCCGTGGGCAACACATTATCTAAGCTGATAGGGCCCCTCGTCTGAGTGTGTTTTGCGTTATGCCCATGTATGCATGTTTGCACGTATGTTTGTGTAAGACATAATCTAAAACAGGTCTCTGTCATTAGTCCAGTTGAGGCCCCGGCACAGAGGGATCTCATTATTCATACTGTAACATTATTTACCTTCGTGCCGTGATCCCTTCCATCTCTCCCTCTCTCCCTGCCTTTTTCCAGGGCCCTGGGGTATGAGTTGTTCTCCCCTGCCAATGGCTCTGAAATCAGGTCTATTAAATTATTTTTTAGCTGTTTTCTAAAAGCTACGTGTGAGTGCCAGCACACATTCAAGCACAGAGGCGGAGGTAACATACTAATCATAGGTAAACCTTTCCTATATTATTCAGTTTTGGGAAGTACCGCAAAACTCCAGACCACACTGCAGCTATGGAGCTTGGTTTTGGAAACTTGTCACTTTGTTTTAAATATGTTTTCGTGGTTTTCACAACAGTGGAATGGAAAGAACAGATAGAGGGAATGTGTATGTTGTTGATTTTATAAGCATATGAAGTGGATGTATTTCGCTTTGATGCTGAAAAGAAATGAAGGAATCATGTAAGGACCTGTCATAGCATTTTTACATCCGCTCCGCTCACAATCTCCAATTATTCATATTTTCAAAAGAAAGGGCTGTTATTCTAGGTGTTGCATTTACAGAAAAGGAAGCAGGGAAACAAAAGAAACATACGTCAAAAATGACACTGCCACGTTTATATGGGATCCAATGTAAATTGATTGCAACAGCATTTCTTTATCTTCTTTTTCCATGTATTTCCAGTTAAGGACAAAAGTGTTCTCATGTGCAGTAGCGGAGGTATTTGGCCTTGGTGGAGGTATAGCCCCATTCTGGACGGTTATATAATCGTTGTGAAGGCAGAAGATTTCAGTGTTAAGTCAGACCCTATAGAACCATTAGGTACCTCTGGTTACATTATTTTGTAGTGGTTCTTCATTCTCAGTTATGTAACATGATCATATTTGACCCCATTTAAGTTGCGAATCAGCTGTACTCAGTCACCAACAAGACATTTTTAGCTCTTTTACAATTCCACAATGTCGATGCTGGTTCTCAGGGCTGAATAAGCCACAAGCATCAGGGGACTTGGTGCAGACAATGCAACTGTAAAATGCTGTTTCAGACCTCAAACCCCTTTTTAGCATGCAGCACTGCACACACAAATACACACACACGCACAGGGTTTGTGCAGCTATCCTTATTAGGTCCCCATGAGAATCCTCGTCCTGTCAAGGTCAGTGTAAATGCTGGAAAAGGCCGTAAAGAGGTAACAGACGTACAAGCATCAATGGCTGAGACAATGCATTAGAGATGTCTTAACATATTTCTCATACAATGCCAGGTTTTGTATCAGTTACATGGGGATGAGTCTGATTAAATTACACTGCAGCTTCAACTTATAGATCAAATCAACTTACTTTCACGATAACACAAAACGGACAAAATAGACCTAAGTCAACAAAGAAATGATTCCATTTCAGATCTTTTGAACCGATACAGCCTCCACATGATTTGGTCTGACAGACCTGAGGACATTCCCAGAAATGTGACTGAGAAACTATGAAACAAATGTCAGCATCAGCAACATGGGAGCTGTTTCCCCATAAGTCTTAAATGGACGTTGGGCCTGTTAACAATAACAAGGCAGTATGCCACACCGCAGTGTTGTGTAACTGACAAGCAAACAAAAAGTTTGGGAAAATATCGGCTGTGTTCATGAATGAGGAACAAGGACACTCAAAAAGTCATTTTCAAACCACATTTGTTTTGTGTTTTTGCGGCATTGCTCAAAGCTGGCATTTCACCTAATTGGGCAACATCAACATATTGAGTAGTATTGTGAAACCTCTCTTCATTCCTTTTACACTAACAGGCCGTGACGGGATAAACGGCCCTGAATGCCAAGACGCTGCTGTAAAGCAGGGAAACTGTAAAGACAGCCAAGTGGCCTGAGATAAATGGCAAAGAGGTTTGTGTTTACATCAATTCCAAAGCAGCCAATAGATCTGGGAGTTATTTCACTGCAAACACGAGCCACATGTGAGATCTGAGGGACTGTGTCAGACTTCAAATGCCTTCTATACGAGAAGGGCATGAAAAGCCACATGAGGTCAACTTTTGGCACAGCAATCATTCACTCCACTCTGCTGCTCACACCTTCTTCATGCACTGTGCACAACATGCGAGGACGCAAGAACACGAGCATGTCACAGCTCCCCCTCCCTTTGAAACTCTAACCCAAAAGCTAACTTCCATCAGGTACAGTATGCAGGTCTTGGAACACATTTAAAGGACTCTATAGGCGAATGCAATCCATTTTGAGTGTCGGGGCAATGTCCACATTGTCACTCCATTATTAGAAATGTGAAACGAAACCAGATGGGGTTGTGGCACATCACTGTAGGTGCAACGCTACTTTGGACGTGAGACAGAGCCCAGCTGTTCCCAGCAGGTAGGAGAGACAGGGCGTCAGGCTGCGACTCCAGCCTCAGATCCAGCTCTGCTCTCATGGTAGAGATGAGGACCGAGGAGAATCTCTCTGCAGGAAGTCATAAGCAGCAACACCTGAGACAAGCCCTGTGTAATCCTGTTTAAAGTGTTAAATTAGTTTAGCCCTGCTCACCCTGTGCCCTTCTGTTGTTTGTGCCCCCCCATTTTTGACTCTCTGTGAGGATTCTTGCTTTCATGTTGCAGTGTGTCCAGCACCATGTCTAAATGGACTTGCATCTCTTAGACCCCCATTAGAACCCACTCAGACTCTTTGGCACCAGACGAGTCAGTTCCCCCTTCTACTGTGTCTAGCATGCACACAAATACACACACACACACACACACACACACACACTGACACTGACCACACTACTGAGGAGATTCATACTAAAAACACTTCAAATCTCGGTCATGAAAGATGTGCAATGTCATTGAGGCCTTTTTGATATTTGAAATAGGTTTTCTCAGGGAAGAACATACAGATATATTGAGCTGTTTTAATGCTTGACTACATGTACATCCTTCATGATATACATTTAGAGTTGTATACACTTTCACATTTGCAGATATCACCTGATGAGCTGCTTTAATTGATGATATTAAAGGAATAGTTTACCGAAACATTTAAATTGACTCATTATCTACTCACCACTAAGCCGATGGAGGGCAGGGTGTTTGAGTCCACAAAACACTTTGGGATTTTTAGGGGTAAACAGTGTTGCAGCCAAATCCAATACAATTACTAACTGGTCACCACCTTTTCAGACGTAATAAAAACACTAAGACTAAAGTCCTCTGATATCCTCCTCGGAGCCACGTTCACGTACGCATGGACACACCGGGAAAACGCACACAAGATGTTTGTTGATAATGTGTGCTCAAAGTCCTTTCACACAACTGGATCACTCGATGGAGCATTTAAGGTTTTTTACCACTCCTTTGGTCTCTAATATTGCTTTTATATTGCTGCAAGTTCACTTGCCCGTCACTAAATGTCAAACTGTCAAGTTTCGAAGGTTTGTAGCTAGCCCCAAACTAGTACAATGGAGCATTTAGCAGCTGAAGATTCAGATATTTCCAACAAGGGTTTGATGGAGACCAAAAGGAGAGTGAATCATCAGGACCTGTATTTGCCAGGTGATCAGAATGAATGCAAATTTATGTCATATTTGGATTTATAAGTTGAGAATATGTTAATATTGTGCTTACAGCCTGCTCTGCTTCCCCTGAGGGGTGAGTGAAAGTATTGCTTCTTTAAAAGCGCTTTTTGTATAAGAAATAATTCCCATTCTTTTTGTAGCAAGACTATACTCTTTACTCATAGAAAAATGAGAGTGTAACCTAAAATCAACCTGTACATGTAGATTTCTAAATCGACTGAGAGATTTAACACCAGGTTTGTGTATAAAAGAAAATGTATGGTCACATTCTTCATATCAGGAATATATAAAATGTCAGAAGTTCACTGCTAACTAGCAATTTATAATTATGCAAAATTGTGTTTTACACAATGCTGGAGTGTGAGAGAGCGTGTGTGTGTCCTTTTCAATGTGCATGTGTGTTTTTGTTTTCCTTCAAGCATGTGTGCATTAGCTCATCCAAATGAACAATAACTGTAAAGCATTAAAGGTCGGAGTTGACTCATCTTGGTATGAGGGCCCTCGCCTCCCCAGCGTGAAGCAAGACATTTAGAACCACAAAATATCTCAAACGACACAACACCATCTTCGCTGGGTCCTCAGTAACTGCATTCAGGCACGAAATATAATGAGCTCATCATGCGCTCCCATTACATTTAACATCTAGCAATATTTACTGTCTCTCCACTGTGCTCTTCACTGTGATCTCCATGGAGAGCAAATAAAATGCATTTGAACTGAAGAATCCTGAGGCTGGATGGTAGAAAAATAAAGTTACACAAAGTTGTTATTTTCTGACCAACAGAAAGTGCTTGGTATTTTGAACTGAATGCTAGATAGACAGCTGATGGTCCATCGAATCACGTTACCCCTCCTGTTGCTGTTACCATTGTGTCAAACAATTATATTTATTTGGTCATAATATCATCCGCGATGCTTCCAAACCCCAAGCCAATTCAACGTTTCATCCCTGAAACATGTATAGATTATATGTGCAGCCATTAGCCAGGCTATATCAGCTCTTTCTCTGTCATTAAAATAATTGTCCCTAGCCTACATTAATTTGCAAAAAACTCTATTATTAGCATGTTGGACAGAAAAACACAATTTAGATTCCTCACATCCTCACAGACCCACTACCCCCCCCCTTCCAAACCCCACTGGACCTTCTGTAAAACAATGTTTTTGTTTTACAAAAAGTCATATCTGTCATCATTACTATTAGCTTTAGTATCAGAAACTTTTCACACCATTCTCTGACCAAACACATTTTAAACCATCAAAGCTGTAAAAGCACAAATGGCCGCTTCAACTGGCTTGACGGGCAGGCAACTGAACACCATGAGGTACTTTCAACATTCTTTATATAAGAATGTAAGTATTAAGTTCAGCAAGTATTACTAACAGAAACCTGAATTTAAAACTCTTCTATGTGTGAATCATGCCCCCTGTGGGAGTGCAGGTGAGTCTGAGGGTCACTGACACTGATACTGTGTTTGATTGAGTTGGGCCCACCACACAGATAACTCTCCACTGTTTCATGTCCATCATCCATGTGTAATTACTTTGATGCAGTGAATTACTGTTAGCGAGAGAAAAGAAGAAAATATTTGTTCAGGTGTTTCACTTTGAGCTGTTAGAGACAAAAATAGCTTCCTCACAAAAACTCAATTCATTTAGTTTCTTTTAATATAAATAGCCGTATCTTCAGTCTGAGCTCTAGAAACTTTTGGGACTGGACATTTTCCAGCCTTCCACATCAGACGAACGAGCAGGAGATTACTCGGGTCAGTGGTGTAATAACAGGAAAAAGTTAAGAACATTCATCAGTATGATGTGATTCTTACTTTGCATCCATCAGAGACTGATGTGAGTGTGAGTGTGAATCCTTGTTTTTCCTCTCTGCTGCAGTGTGTCGCTGTTTATTACATTTTACTCTCCTGACCCCTGTCTCCTCACCCTCGTTATGAAATCAAAGCTGAGTCTACACTTACACAGAGGAACTGTCCAAATATTGAATTAGGAGGAGTATGGCCTTACATCTAGATTAATGAGAAAATGTAGTTAGCTCTCTCTCTGTGTGTGTGTGTGTGTGTGTTTGTGTGTGTGTGTGTGTGTGTGTGTGTGTGCGTGGTATTGCAGCAGCAACACATTTACCCCAGAAGCAGTTATATTGCCCTTTGCCAATCATATGTAACTGAATCTCCTTATTTACCCTTCAGACCAGAGTCCAGTTTACGATGATGATGAAGACTACCCCACACTGGGATTTGAACTTGGCGTACAGCGAACCAGCATGCAGCGCCCATGTTTGTTCTATTTCATGTTAAAAAAGGGGGAAAACACCGGTTTTACCTTAACTGTCACGGTAAGCATAATAATATGTTTCCCCCTGCAGCTTCAAGCGACGTGAAGACAGAGAAAAGTCGAGGGGGGTATGATTGATGGTTTTACCCCCTCTGGTTTTGAGATCCATACACTGTGAAACAAATCTTACCAACACCAGATGTGCAAGTGTGTGCGTGCGTACATGTTTGTGTATGTGTATGTACACCATGTCCTCCTTTCCAGATCAAGCATCACTCCAAGAAGCATTCAATGATTGGTTCATCATCTTTCAAGTCTGTCCGACAACAATGAACCCTGAAGAGGTTATTGTTGTACTAAAGAAGACAACAACTTTTAAATACGCACTTGGGATTTTATCCCAGCCAAGAAATAGTCCAGTTTGTGCAGATAAAACCATTCAAATGTGTATTATGGTAAAAACCATGCACGTTAGATTTCTCCCTTGTTTCTGTGCTGAGCTATTTAATGTTTGTCTGGTTCCAGCTGTTTATTTATCATATAATTTTGCATAATTGCACCCAGAACATAAATATATTTTACAGAAGCATGTGCAGCTTGCACAAGTTTTAATTTTAACCCCTTCATCCTAACATCCATTGTCTTATGCTGTGTTCTCTGCTATTCTTGGCCGTTAGTGCTGTACAGAGCTATGTTTAGATGCAAAGGAAGTGTGTTGGTTGTTTGGTAAATCCTTCCTGTAAACAGAAGTGTATCTCATCCAGACTGAAAACATGCTGCAATGAGTGTGGAAACCAGACTGTGACCAAAGACGTCATAATACCTTCCAAAATCTGCCAGTGATAAAGCCAGTAAAACCACATTAATCGGCTTTGTCAGGCCATTCCGCTGAGAGAAATTTTACACAATGTTCCCTCCATGTTGGATCACGGCTTATCGCAGGTCTACAGGTGGATCGGGGCGAATAACCCAAACATCCCTTGACAAAACATTTGGATTTCTTGTGGCCTCTGCTGAAGGAAAGACAACGTGGACACAAAACATCCTCATGATTCTAATATCGGCGAAGAAGCAGGAGAGACGAGGAAATGGCTATTTTGAGAGAACCGCGGCTGACCTTGACTGTGTTTGTCACTTCTGAGTGTGTGTGTGTGTGAAGCGAGAATATGTATTTGCGATGTTGCTCCATAGGCGTGTCCGTCATGTCACCGGTGACCCTCAGATTCCCTCCTGTGCAACGTCATGCCACTTCCGTCCTTTGTTTCCCTGCTCAAGTGGACCTTTCTAAAAATGAATTTTTGTTTAAAGGTTCTCAACAGCCCTCCTTCCTCCTTTGCTTGGCAGCACTGTGTGTATTGTGTACGTGTGTGTATGTGTTTGTGTTAGCATCCAAGTGTGCTTGTACATTAACGATATCCTATATATATAGTCAGTCCCAAAAACAGGAACTGCTGAGATGCAGATGAGGATGCTGATGGGTGTGTGCTTTCCTCTCTGGTTTGTCGAATATACAGTCAAGGATCCTGTGTCATAACACACTCTGGATGTGGTGAGGTGGGGGACCACATATAATTGGAAGTGACATATACACTCTCAAACATAATGTACCTCCCATGCTTTGGGTTTCAACTCTGCACAGAGTGACCTCTGTTCCTGACCACATCTGTGTCCGGAGGCTTTTGAGGAACTGCCTATTATATTCTGATGAGCATGATGTAATGCTCTCATGACTGTGTGGAGGTGTTGCAGCAAGAACTCTGTGTAATAGGGTTATAATACAATTGATTTCAATGCTCAATGCTGCTCGGAGGTACCAACACCAAGATACTTCCCTCAGTTGTAGATCCTGAAAGTGAACGCATATAAATAGACACACTTATTTGAAGTCAAAGAGAAGCACACATGTTTTTCTCTTCAGTGAAAGGTGGCTTTTGGCCAGGTAAATAAGTCACTTCCAAAACTTCCAAAGCAGCAGGACCACATTAACCATCTGTAGTGGCTGTTCTGAGGCGGAGGTATAGGATGCACCAGGTGGAAGAGCTGATAAGCCGACCTCAGGGGACCAAGCCCTGCCCTGCCCATTTGACTGCAGCCATGAAGGGAAGAGCAGTGTGATGATGATGATGCAAACAGACTGGCTGTGTGTTGTGTGTACCTGCGGGTTATGAACATAGATGTGTGTGCATAGAAGAGTTTGTTAATAATGGGGTTTATCGCAGATGCTAATAACCCATGATGAGAAAATTAGCTGTTAACCAGAATGTCTTCATCTTCATCTTCTCCTCAATGGTTAAAGTTGCCCTCATCAATATTTTTAGATATAAAAAAAAAAGACGGCAGTATACATAAGGCAAAGGGTGTTGCTCATAATGATAAACCAACAGAAGGTTTTCAGCTGACTCTGCAGAGCAGCTCAGCTCTTTCAGCATATTGTATTGTGTTTCTGGCCCACACCTTCGGTCTTGGCTAACGCTCACCTCCGGCTCATCAGCCTGTTGTAGGCAGCTGTTCTCAGCACCCCAAAAATATCTCTGATTAATCCACGATGGAACCTACACCACATAGCCACACAGCCGGGCCTGCACCTTAGAATGATTTGCAAGGCCCTGACGTCTGCCTCTATCTGCATTTGCTTCTGAGAGAAAATAGTCCCTATTATGTCCACTCTGGGTCATTAGTCAGGGAAAAAATAGTTAAGGTCTATTTCGAGTGTAGTTTTTGACAATATATGTTCATTTTCAACATTTCAAATGCACATTTTTGCTTTGACTGTTTCTGCCTTTGGGACATAAACGGTGGAATAAAAAGGAGACATGCACATTCAACAATATTCCTAGAGACATTTCAGTGAATTTCCTCTCCTGTCCTGTCCTGTCCTCTCTTCCTCTACCTCTTCATTTGGTGATTCCCACATTCGCAACAGGGGATCCTGTCTCGGATCTCATCCGGAAATTCTATCTCCCCACTGACCCTTTTTTTAAAGTGCATCCATTGCTCTATTTACAGGCCTGTGTGCGTGTTTTCCGGTATCGCAGCTCTGAAATAGCTCTGTCTAAGGGAGTGCCAGCAGCCACGGAGGCACCAGACTGCTACTCTCACACGGATGTCCACCTCAACGCTGACGGGCAGTCTCACACCTGACGACATTTCCATCTGCTCTCATATAGGAGATGAGGGAGGAAGGGGGGGGGGGGGGGGGGGGGGGGGCAGAGACATTGGGAGACGAAGAGGAGGAAACAGAGAAGGAAGGGAAGTGAAAGGAGAGCCAAAGGGCCCAACGTGAATGCTTTGGTGGGGCAGCAGTCTCTGCTTTGAAGAGACTCCTCAGGGGTTTGGAGCCCAGATAAAGAGGATGTGTGAGAGGGGGAAACAGTCTTATCCTGTTGGTGCTTTTTGTTTGAAGATCCGTTTGGAAAGACAATTTGACACATCGCTGAGGCTGTGCTACATTTGGCTTTTGAATAAAGTCCTGAATCCTATGGTTAGAAAACTGAGGAGCCCCTGACCAGCAAACTGATCAAACCATTTACTGCCACCCACCGACTGAGATCGTTACTCCAGACCCTCACTAGGCCTCTTCTAGCCAGTCAGGACTGTTTTATTCGCTGGCAATGTGCTGCTTTACCTCCCAGTCCAAACTAAACACACACACACACACACACACACACACGCACATGTACTTCCACAAGCATAACACACACTCTGCTTGTTTGTGTGTCTGGCTGTGGATCAGACGACATCAATGTTGCAGGACTAATGCAAAAAAGCAGCCTCCTGTGGGAGCACTGAGTCAAACCCACAGTGTGATAACACCGGGCCTTAACCCAGATACAAACACACACACACACACACACACACTCACACACGCACACACACACACACACACGTATACACACACAAAGCTCGCAACTGGCTACCATATCCCTGAACTATCATAAATACACGGGGCCTCTGGCCTTTGATCATTCTTGGCCAACAAAAGATTGACTAATGACTTAACAACAGAAACATGCGTTAACGACTCTTACTCACTCTTTTACATTGTTTGCCAGGTTCTGCTGGTCATTGTGCTGTTTAGAGAGGGAAACAGAACCAGATCACAATTCTGCAGCAAGATGTTCTCTGTCCACGGTTTTTATACATCTGCATCGAGGTGATCCTCTGGTTTCCCCTACAGCAAGACCAACAGGTCAATGTTGTCTCCTATTCTGTCACATATCTCGACATCTGTCAGATGGACATTCATGGTTACAGCAGGAGGAATCCTACTGATTCTAGAAAATCTCCATCTTTGTTGTAACGCTAAAATGAGGCTGACATTAGTGGGTTTTAGTGAAATTCCTTTCTCTTTGATGAATTATTCCATTTGCAAAATGAAATTAAATAAATATCATGAACCCCTAGCCTTATTTTAACAGATTCTGTAGACTGCTTAACCTTGGTTCAATTTTTATTTGCAGTTCTTTGAAAACCACAAACGCAATTTCTTTCACTTTTATTATATGGGTGTGTGTGTGTGTGTGTGTGTGTGTGTGTGTGTGTGGGGGGGGTATCTAAGAATGCTGACACATTTAAATAATAGTATCTATGTACCCAAACAACAGAAGGGGAAAGTAAAAATAGATTTTTAAGGGATTTGGGTGAACTAATCCTGTGAACAAAAGATTTGCTGTAATCGCATGCAAAAGGAAATAGATGTGTTTGTTGCTTGTGTTTGTGTGTGTGATTCTCTGGGATGGTGTTACTGGGTGGGGTCGGCGGAAGCGTGCTGACTCTAGGGTCAGGAGTCTGACGTCACTGTCTTGCTGCTTTTTGACAGACAGGATTTCCTGTCAGCAGGTTGTTTACCTGATGTCACCCGTGTATTCGAGGTCGGCTCGCCCAGCACGTGACCCCAGGGAGAGCTCGCCCTGTCCAGACCACCTGCTTTGGTGTTTGTCCCCTGCTCCAGAGCCACCGGCTTGTGGACACTTTACTGTACCTCCCCCTCAGCAGGGTCAGGTCTGGTTGGTGAACACATGGACAGACACGTGTCCTGCTGGTTTCCAAGGAGAAGGGGATTGAAAACGACATGAGAGTTCCCTCCTCTCCTCAGGCTCTGCACCCCAGCATCACCCCTGTGGGACCAGGACCTGTCACTCAGCATATATGCAGGGGTCCTCCATGCACATAAACATGTCCATGCCTCTCTCCATCGTCTGCGCTCACACCACACACACCTGGTGCTGCTTTGCAGGGTCAGAGGTGAGGCGCAGATGGATCATTACCATAGGTCATACATGAGGCAGGCACAGAGAGCGGGCGGCTGATGCTGAACAGAAACACGCACATCGGATCTCATAGCAGTTATTCTAGGCTTGGGGAAATGCCGCTCTTTTGATTGACAGTACTCATTTGGCCGAGTCTCAGCGCATATTTATTACTTATCCTTCCTTGTATCAACTGATAAGAGATCTCCCACTGAGGGGTTTCGAGTGCTTGTTCGTGGAAATACTGCTGTACAGTCCGTATCCCCCGTCTCCTCCCTGGTGACCTAACTGTTGGCTTTGACTTTTTCCTGTAGGAGTGGGCAACAATGTCCCTTGTTGGCATTCACAGTGCAACTTAATGAGCTGGCAACTGTTAACACATAGATATCCACACCCACAGGGAGTACCTGACAAAATCACAAATTAATCACGGCTCGGGATGAGGAAATAAGAGTTGATGTCTTGGACTTTTCGGATTTGATTTGTTGTATTTAAATGTTTGTTTCTTTTCGTTGATTGAAACCCATCCTGGCTGCAGGAGCTGCTCCGTCACTTTGTTAGAGAAGTCTGTCTGGGCCATTTCCATTCCCCGATTACTGTAGGATGTTTCGGGTTACGCAGATCAGGCTGCAGGGATTAGTTCTTGTCAGTGTGACCTCATAAAGAAAGCACCATTTCCCATATCTGTGTGATTGAGGTTATGTAACAGCAATTGTTTTAGTCCTACTCCCTCTCCTGGCACATGTGTGTGACTTTTTTTGTCCGTGTATTATTACAAATGCAATTTAACTCTACTCAGCAGGGTTGCAGAATCAATTCCCAGGTCGTTTCAATTAATCAGGTCTTGTGTAAAGCCTAATGACAGCACCACAGCTCTCTATTACTTGGCTCGCTCACACGGCCGTCATTAGGCTGCAGAGATTTTTCAAGATACGGTAATACTAATGAAAAGTCTATTTGTGTTGAATCACTTGGGGCCACACACACTTAGCAACAAGTACGCAGGTCAAATTAAGTCCAGTTTTTAAATTAAATCATGGAGTCAGAAGAGGCCAAATGACCTCCAGACATGGAAAGAGAGAAACAGCACAGATGTGACATGTGGAATCCCATGTCACACAGACATGTGTCCGTGATGTATAGAAACTACTATACATGTAGATGTAAACACAGTATACCACTTTCATCATACTAGGGTGTTAAAACTTTGAAAGAAAAACATTAATATAAAACATTGGAAGTGTTTTATTTGAATTTTATTCAAAATAAGATCCAGGAAAGCTACTTTGAGTAATTCAGCCCTAAATTTGAAGTCCTATCAGATGTCAGAACATATCTGATTCAGGATTGTCATGGGAATCACCAAGAAAACATTAGAGAAATTCAGATCATACCACAAACCTAACAGGAATGTGTGCTTGCATCTATTCAGCTGCCAGTGCAGAGTCTTACCTTATGATACCACACTGTGTTTCAGCCAAGCCAAGTTTTTCTGCTGGAGCACTCTGCTGTGCAATTTCAATAAATCAGGGCATATATTTCTGTCTTCAATAACTGTACTGTAAGACATTGCATAATTTGAAATCAGTAAATTACATTTAGTAATCAATCTAATGCTCCATTACTCTGACATTCAGGGGGTTTGGCTTGTTTGCTGTGGCACCAGGAGCTGGTGGTGGGTTTGTTATCAGTGTTGCAACCACATGAAATCGACAATCCAACATTCCCGCTGTGCAGAGTGGAGAAAGGAGCCCATTGAATTTTTCATTTCTCAATCACAACAGACAATTTGATATGCAGAGCAGGGAAAGCACAAGTGTTACTGATAACACTGTTTAAGTCTACCAGTAATGCATGACCATGTGAAAGTGAGCCAGCAGGAAAAAATACCAGGACCCTGAACCTGAACCATTCTCTGTTTCATTTACACTGTATGTTTCCTACTGTGACATGTCCCACTGTCTAACTTGAGCAGCTTGTTAAATGTCTCATTTTCTTCTGGATGTCTTTTAAATATGTGATGTGTGGATGTAGAAGCTTTAGAGTATTTGAAGGCACCTCTGACAGAGCTGAGTAATGGAGAATAACATATCATTTAACTAATTACATTTGCTGTTGAGTCATTTATAAAGTCATATAATTACCAATATAATTACATTTGTCAAGTGCCCAGCAGTGTGTGCATGACAGATGAGAAACATCAGACATTAAAAAAACAAAGACATATAACCATCCTGACACACTGACCCAGTAACCTTTGACCTCCAGCTGGATCCAGTATCCGGTCAAATTATCCTGAACTCATCGCAACCTCTTGCAGGGGTTTCCATGCCGACCTCAGGCCTCCCCACGGAGCAGGGTCTTAGCTCATGTTTATAGGTCCACTTCGTTTTACAGTTATCAGGCACCATGACACAACAGGGTTATGTTGCAGAGAACACAATGGAGAAACAACAACGCGTATATATTTACAGGAAACTATAGCTAGTGTGTGTGGGTGGCTGTGCATGCCCAGTGGATGGAGTGCTACACTCAAGATGTCTAGAATAGATGTAGAGCAGATGTGAGCTTTGTTTATCAGCAGGGGTTATATACACAAACACACACACACACACACACACACACACACACACACACACACACACACACACACACCCTACTTACAACAGATATATCTTTCGGGTTTCACATTCTTACCTCTACATCTGAAAGCCTTCAATCTCCCTTGACGTCCATAAAAATCTATTCAAATATATGTGTTTGTTGCTCATAAGTACATGGCATATTTCAGGAGAAAGGAACTATGGAGGAAACAGAGACTTTTGTTACACTTGAAATGACAGAGGGAGAAAGTTAACGATACAAAAAATGATGAAACACAAATGAGGAGGGAGGTGGAGAGGAGTGGAGATGAGGGGGAGGAGGAGCGCAGTTGGCATCATCACAGGACACAGGTGTGTTTATGTTACGAGGGAGTGTTTCTGTGCAATTAGCACACTTTGGATAACTATATCCCCATCAAAGCCCTCCACAACCATCGCAGTGCTAACGCGTGACACGCTGACACCTCCACAGGGACCTCACTGTTGAGAAATCCAAGCCCAAGACAATTGCTTAGCCTTTGTGCAGTGTGTGTGAGTGTGCGAGTGTGTTATTGCCGATATGGAACAACAGATGAGATCATCAACTCCCTCGCTGACAAGTGTTTTATTAAGATAAGATACATTTATTTATCCCAAACACATGCACAGACACACTCAAGCAATTGAAGGAAATTTGTCCTCTGCTTTTCACCCATCTGGTGCAGGATACACAGAGCAGTGGGCAGCCATGTACGGCGCCCGGGGAGCAGATGTTGGGGGAGTAAGGTGCCTTGCTCAGGGGCACTAGGGTGGGGAGAATCCTCTTGGATTTTGGACAGATCCAAGTGTTGTCCATTCAGGTTCGTCGTTTTGTTATTAATCCGTCCAGGTACGTTTTTTTTGTTGTTACTCTGTGGAGTCGAAGCAGATTCGAACCAGAGACCTTTTCTGCCCATAATCCAAATTGCTGCCACTAGTCCACTGCCTCTCCAACAGTCCACCGCCTCTCCCACTAAAAGAGGCACCACTGGGAATTGAACCCAGGATCTCCTGTTTACTAGACAGGCGCTTTACCAACTAAGCCATAGTGCCAGGTTAGTAACTACAGAAGGTTTTATCAGTCAGAGCCTGAGGCCAGCAGTGCTTCAGCTTCGTGGAAGGAGACTGTGAAGAATACATGCTTTACATTAATGCAGCATATGAACAGATCTATTAGATTTAACAGCCTCAGCCCCAGTGGTTGGAAGATGATATGTGAGAGTGAGGGTACTTGCATCTGAATGTGGTTTTGTGTGTGTGTGTGTGTGTGTGTGTGTGTGTGTGTGGTGATGGTGGCTTTGTGTTCAGTGTTTGTTTGTCACCATGCGTTATGACGGTGTAAACATTCCAGGACATCATTATGAAGGGCTGATTATGGTTTCGATCCACACATTTGATAAACAAGCATCCCCATTGTCAACATCCCCAAATCATTAATTTACAAGTAATGTGCTGTATACCATTGTCTTATTTCGTCAACTTTTCAAGTCATTTTTTCTGTCATTCTTCACAGGAACATTCAGAAGTGTATCATTACTCATACCTGATGGCTATATTGGCAGCACGATATCAGGGTGTGTCAGACAGGCCAGCAAATCATTTAATTCTTTCCAAATTAAATGATTGGTCATGCATTACAGTCCTGGCTTAACAAAAAAGATACATTACCATATTAATGATGTAACATCACTATGTTAGAAAAACGTTGTGGTTTGGGTTTAAATTACTACGTTGTTAAGACCTTGTGGCTCTGTTATAACATTTAATCTTCCTTTGCTCCTGTCTTAACTCCTTCAGCCACTAGGGGGCTTTGTCAATTTATGTAACCTTATGTTGTTTTGGGACGATTGCTGTCATGACAGATAATGTTTTTTGATCAATGGGAAAACCAGAGGTGTAACCGAGCTGGAGCCCACCAGAGATGAGCTCTGTCAACATCATCAAGTCACACCATCTTTTTTATCCCCAAGTAAACCTAATGGGTCCTATTGAGTAATTATTTGGACTACAAAGAGATTTTTGAGGCGGTTTCTTCAATAAAGGAATGCTACGTCAGCTCTATCAATTATCAGACGTCATCAAATGCGTACAGTCTCTAACACCACACAGATTTGACATTCAGTCAAATGGTTCAGTTCCATGGAACCTTTCAGCAAAGCATTCACAATCAATTAACATTTAATGTGTATTTAATAAGTTGTTTGGCTTTGGTCAAATATGCATAAATCAATGGTTAGTGGCTGTTTTTTGCTTATCAGGCAATCATGTTTAGTATTAACAAAAAACTTTTAATACTTGTGCAAGCGACGCGAGGAAACACAACCTTTGAGAATTTGCCTGTTTCGCTTCGGAGAAGACGACAACTACTGGAAGTGACTACAATTGTTATGTTGTAGCTGCTGTGGAAATGCTAGAGAAGCCAGCACCATCATGTGTGGGTCTACAAGACCACAAGTCTGGAGACGCACTTAGCTCGGGGAATTTCACAGTGTCATCCATGAGCCGCGTCCAGAAGACTACCAGTTCCAGCAGGTCTGATTACCTGCTAGCTTGGATCAGGACCTGTCTCTGGTCGAGGTTCCTACAATATCTTTCTCAACGCTGATTGGCTTATGCAACATTGAGTGAATGCAGGATATAAGGCTACTAGAGACTTAAACTTTCCACAAATGATAAAGACATTTTTTGTTCTTTCATTGAAAGTTTTATGACTTACTCACTGATTGTAATTAGGATGGAAAAACTAAAAGCACAAGTCAGGGCTTTTATATACCACGAACACACAAACACACATACACACACACACACAAACATGATGCATCCTTCAAATCTTAATGGTGGATATAAACAGTACAGCAGTCTACATATGGTTCTCTCCCTCCTTACGAAACCCAACTCAACAACTGGCAACAACTGACTCAGAAAAATTTGTAATTGTTTCCAACCTGGGGGTAAGGACCTCCACTAATGTCTGAAGGATAATTCTGAATGAAAATGGTCCCAAGATGATTACAGACATAAGTTATAATAAATAAAATAAAAACAAAACATTCTGTTTTAGTTTTTCAAAATCAGTTTTTCCTTGGGGGTAAACAGTTTGGTCA
Source organism: Platichthys flesus (assembly GCF_949316205.1). Taxonomy (NCBI): domain Eukaryota; kingdom Metazoa; phylum Chordata; class Actinopteri; order Pleuronectiformes; family Pleuronectidae; genus Platichthys; species Platichthys flesus. The sequence goes on along the minus strand of NC_084953.1, from coordinate 19,333,454 downwards.
TGTCTCTTCAGGCCTCAGCAATTTTTCAAATAGAACAATCAGCACCATCCTCAGTAACTCACAGACCAGCTTAACTATCCTTTTGTGTCACTGGTGAAGACATTATTCAAGATGAGCTATGTTACTGAAACCCAAAAAGAGTTTAGCACAGAACTGTTTTGTTAAGATTAAACAAATAATAACAAATGTTAGTAATGGAGCTGTAGAAGTTAAGGTATAGGGTCATTTTTCCTGAGGACAGAGGAAGGCCAGCTGTTTCCCTTTGCCTCAGGAGCAGATCCAGTGGTGGGGCCAGGGGGGCACTGGCCTCAGCTGAAATATCAAGTGCCCCTGTCCTGTCAGTGGTCTTGTTACTACAAGCAACACACTTACCAACAATTCTGACTATAACCAAAGGCAATTTGACAAGAATGTTTATCATATACATTTTTTTTACCCTTTTTTATAATAAAAACTGCGCTTTAACAAACATTTTAAAATTTGATTCAATGATGTGGGGCTTTGCTCAAAGCGATAGAGCTAACAATAAACAAGGAATGATTTAAATGTGAATGTTTATAGATGTTGGATGTATAATTGAACCCTCTGTTTAAGTGTGGCCCCTTTATGGCCCCTGATTTAGAAAAAACATATAGCTCCCTCCAAGCCTTGCTGTGGGGTTTTATGCTAATCAAGTTATTAAACAATCTCATCTAACTTTCACCAAGTATTGAACTGCTTGTTAAAGGGTTAGAGAACTTATTTTTACTTTGACAAAATGCTGTTATATTGTGAATACCTATGCTTTCAGTCCGGAAAATTAAAGTGAAAGTACTCAGGATCTTCAAAGGTGTTTGCCTGTTTTGATTACTGTACGTATCTGTAATTGAAAAAAAAAGAGAGAGTTGCTTGCCCACTTCCAGTCTGGAAGATGATGATATATGAAGATGAAGGAAAAGTCTGCAGTGGTCTGTGCCACGCAGAAGGAGTCAGAGTGAGCGGGGAATACAGGTCGACTTTTCCAGCTGTTGTTTTTACCTTACATATTTCTTTAACCACAAAGTCAGCTTTGAAGTACAGCAGGAAACTTGCAGGAAACGTTTGTACATGTAAAAAAAACTTACAGCACGGGGTTATAGAGCCTGCTGAACTCATTTGCAGAAATGATTCCTCCAATGAGAAATTATCCTACCTGCAAATGAAAGTACCTGCTCCAGAGACAGTTGACTGATTGTTGATTGATACCTGGTACCTGGTAGCTCCATTGCTTTGCAGGGGGAAAGATTAAAGGAGAAAAGAGGGCACATGGGGGAAGCTTGCCTCTAAGGCGTTCTGCCAGAAAACCTTGGCACAAGGTTAACCTGGTCAAAGGGTCTATTTTACCCCGAGCCATGATCATTTCTAAACATCCCCAATTAGTTTTGTTGTCTAAATCTTAATCAAACTGGGAATGAAACTGAAGCTAGAAGGCCCCTCTGCCAGTAAGGCTCTCGGCCAGAAGCTCTGAAGTCAACAGCATCACAAGAGACCTGCCAGTGAACTCAGCACCCCGAGTAAAACTGTCAGTTTTTTTTTTTTTTAACAACAGGAAAGCAACATGAGAGTGGGTGAGAGTTTGTCCTGCAGAGAGAACAGTCGGCAGTTTGTGTTAAGAATCAATTGAGAGTCCTTTCTTTTCCATCTCAGCACCCCGAGGAGCCAAGGAAAGGCTGCATTTACAAATCCCTGTTTCTTCAAAGGGCTGTGACAAGACTTTTAACTTCAAAGTTTACCCTGAAACCACAGAATCACACACATTATTTGACTTTAAATCAAGTTGTGTCATGCTGAACTGTACCGTTAGATGGGTCTGGGTAACACATGTCACAGTCGCCTGTTGCCTCATGTCGTGAGGACGATATGATGGAGCAAAGTCTGTTGTTACTTGATTTTGCTTATTGTTAATCTTCTAATCTCACTTCAAATTCAGGAATCTCTATCTATATTCAGTGCGAGGAAGCAGGTATACTACTCCGAGCTCACTCAGGACCTCTTTACTCCTCACTCGATCTCTAAGGCAAGTGCAGAAACTCATTTTGGCTATGACCATAGGTAAATCGAAAGCTTGGCCTTGCGGCTCAGCTTCTTCTTCACCACAAAAGTCTGGTACAATGCCTGCATTACTGCTCGCCCTCCACAGAGCTTCCTGTCCATATTGCATGCCATCCTCCCCTCACTTGTAAGAGCCCGAGATACTTAATCCCTTCACTTGGGGCAGCAACTCACAACCAGCCCGGAGAGAGCAATCCACCATTTTTTCCAGCAATGAACCAAGGCCTCGGACTTACGGGTGCTGACTCTTATCTATACTGATTCACACTGCAATTTGTCCAAGTGCACACTGGAGGTCATGGGAACTGTGTGTTTTCTTTAGTCTTGAGACAGAGATGATACCGAGGTGATGTCACACTCCTGATTCACAGACACTGCCCTAGAAAAATTATAAAACTGGTTGCAGCAAAAGGAGTTGAAATAATCAATTACTGCAAACCACAGCAGAAGAAGAAATATGACGCTCTGCATTCCTACATTTACTCAGACACAATCTACTGATGTAGTAATTGCTGTATACCAGTGGAACACATAGTATTTCCTCTCATACACAAAACTCCACTGTCCGTTGGTGGTTACATAATGAGCAGCTCCTTCTATGGGCAAACAGTAGCTGCTGTGTTAATCCTGCTGGGGTTACACTAGGGTTGACTTTCACACCCAGCGAAGCACATTCATACTGCAGGATGTGTATGTCTTGGGTGTGTGTGTGTCTAATGCACAGCAATTTATGTGTGAAAATCCAAACGTCTTAGACACTATTCACTTCTTAGTCCTTAGTCATGTGAGGCAGTGGGCCCTGTCAGTCCCGTCAGATACTGAGCAGTGTGATGAGGTCATTACTGTTCTGGGTTAAAAGAGAGATCACCTGGTCTAAACCTGATACTGTACTGTAGCCTGCTCTCATGCAACCTGAGCCCAACAGCTTCATGAGCTGATGCACATAAACACGTGTGCATACTAGTGTTTTCCATGTGGGCTGAGACGTCTCACACAAGTGCATTAACAGAAAACACGCATGCTAAAGCCTCACCATGAATGCCAGATGTCCATGAATATACTGTATATATACAGTATATTCATGTGTACACTTGCACATCTATATGCTACGCCACTGATTTGCCCACAAAACACTCACAAACACTCACAAACACACACACATGTCCAGGCCGAGCAGGATATGGACTCTCCAGGTCTCAAAGCCTGTGCTGTTTGTCTTGGCACCGGACACAGAACACACAAAGCCTGCTGGGGGATACGCAGCAGCTCGGTGGTCAAGCAGAGCCGGCCCTACCCTCAGAGCCCAACACACAGACAGGACACTTTTAAATCCATCTTCATCTCTGAGACGCTGAAATGGAATGGGACAAAGAACTATAATGTGTGGCTTGACTATGGGGAGGAAGGATGCTGCACACTAATGGCACAAGGCCACCCAAACTGTCCAGACTGTGTGCCCTTGTCTGTTCGCAGAGGTTAAACCCAGTCCCATTAGCCCACTGCTATCTGACAGATAGCTGCTTGATGGTAGGAAACATATGGACAGTAGGACAATAGACAGTGGCAAACAAAACTCTCTTCTGCTTGCATGGGGAAAAAAAGAAGAAAAATCCCCTATTTCCTCTTTAAGCAGTTACTCTCCCCACTCCTCCTGTGCAGCCTAAAGATTACTATACCATAAGAGCATTATCTGCCTTCATCTTCATTTCCTTTCTTGTCTCAACGTGCATTTAGCTTAGTCCACATTTATCCTATTCATCTACCTTTTCCCACTCTCCTGTTTTTCTTATTTTGCTTTGCACTTCCTTTCTTTCTTTTCTTTTACAGCCTCTCTGTTATACCTGCTGTGTGTGGCACCGTGTCTATAACAGAGGCTGTTTATCTGTGCAGAGGCCAGAGGTTTGAGAGCATCAGAGCCTCCTTCTGTGAAGATTCTCAGTTGTCCATGACCTGGTATTTTAAAGTGCCAGATGAAGGCATCTGGAATTGCCTGAGGTTCTTCAAGATGCTCCCTGTCTTATCCGAAAGGTTATTTCGGCTTTGGATGACCGGTGAAGAGTCCAAACTTTTTTGGCAAAGTTAACACTAATGTGTTTATGTTTAAGATCTGGATTTTTAAGCTTTGCAATTGGAGACTTTTGGGAATACTGCTGACCCTGTAAAAATTTGAAAACTCCAGGATTGTGTTTAGTCATGACTCGACTATAGTGAATGCAACAACAACTTACAAATGTATTTAAATGCTGATTTAAAATGCTAAAATATTTGTGTGGATGTAGCCTTAACCCCTTTGTGGGGTTAGACCTTAAGAGTTGAGGTAAGTCATTACTTGACCAACATGTGAGTTCTTTGGGTCAAATATTTCATCGGCTATGTTCAGACCGATATCAAATGTGATCAGATCACTCAGGACTGATGGGATCTGTTTAGCACATGTGCTGCTCACTTCACTATCTCAATATTGAGGATATTGTTTATGTCACATCATGAACTATACACCCTCTTGGTGTGCTGTGGATTAGGAGATATGGTGGGTCGTCCATTAACCAGAGGGTAGGTGCTTCGATCCCCGGCTCTACCATTCTGCATCAAGAAGAGTTGACGGCAAGACACAGAACCATGTGTCGATGATCTGCGAAGGATAAAGTGATATGGGTGTATGAATGATAACATGTCGTTGATGTTCTGTGAGTAGTCAAAGCGCTATATACTGTAAATGGAGACCATTTACCATAAAAATGTGTAACTCTTCCTAAAAGCTGTGTGTGAATGTATAAAGTCACATTGCTTACTGCAGCACAAACAAGGTAATTGTGATAAATATATATATATATGCTTAGATTTATTGCATCTAGCAGCACACCTGACATCAAATCTCATCACCAGAAAGCAACTAATGCAGAGCAAATCAATTATTAAATAAGATTCTTATACTAGATAATTTTCAACACAGGTCAATGAACATCTTTTACCCTGCTATGAACACAATTTGTCAAATTAGTTCATCATCCAGAACAGGATTTTAGTGTTTCCCTGTTTATGTTCCTTCTCCTTCCTCCTCCGGTCCTTGTGGGCACATTCTGAGCCCGGTGGTGCAGAATTCTGATAACCCCCAGCTCCACCTCCAGTGGTTGATGAGAATCATGAGTAAATATTGGTGTTTAGCTGGGTTTTCAACATTTACTTTAATGTCTAGGCTTCTGTCATTTCCAATGTGCACTGCACAGTCCAACAAGGCCAGACTGCTTCGGTGCCTCCTCTTGATAGCAGGACCGTCTCCTCCCTGATGCTCTTTATCTAGTGCTGTCAATTGGGTTTTTATGTGTCTGTCATTGCAGATGACTTTAGTTAACTGTGTGCATGTCTTTTTGTCAGTGGTGTATAAAGTACTTGAAAGCCATACTTGAGTAAAAGTACAGATATCTTACTTGAAAGTGACTTCGGTAAAAGTAAAAGTCACCCGTCAGAAAATGACTTGAGTAAAAGTCTTAAATTAGCTCATATTAAATGTACTTAAGTATTAAAAGTATCTGGTGTTGAAATTTACTTAAGTATCAAAAGTAAAAGTACAAGTACCAAAATTAAAAATCTAAAGTGCTTTTTATAGTCTATACAGGCACAAAACTACCAAAAATGTAGTTTCTCTTTTGTTAACAGCTGCACTTTGCTAGTACATAGAAGAAAAACTCACTGGATGAAGTCTCGTTTTGCTGCCAAATTTCAGACCGAATAATAAAAACTGAACTGAACCGAGCTCCTGCAGGAGAACCTGGATCATTATAAAGGGAATAAATGGATGCATCAGATGTAAGAGGGTTTTGTCTGTTAATACTCTGTGGGGAAGTAGGACGTGCCACTATGACCTTGACCTTTAACCACCAAACTCAAATCAGTCCAAGTGAATACTTTTTCCAAACTTGAAGAAATTCCCTCAAGGCGTTCTCGTGATATTGCGTTCTTGAGAATGGGACAGACGGACGGACCGAAGGAAAGAGTTATGTAGGTATAGTGGTTACGGAAGTGCTATACTTGGGACACTTATCATAGTAGCAAAATGCATAGAAATGTCCCGACCAATCAGAATGGACACTTCTAGGCATTTATCATGGAATGCCTAGAAATGTCCAACTCTTGGTGTTAGGGAAGTACAATACGTAGTACACTTGTAGGCACTTGTCATTGAAGCAAAATGCCTAGAAATGTCCCACGGACAACCTGTAAACATAATGTCTCCATCCACTGGTTGTTGACGGTGTGGAGGCATAAAAAAGCTGAATAGGTAGTTTCGCTTGTTGGGGTTTCATCTCTCCACCTCTGGAACATCTGCTGCCCATTGTCTAGTTTAATTTGTGCAGCTCAAGATAATCAAAACACGACAAACAACAACAATAAAAAACCACAAATGTCTCATCAGAAACCAAGTCCCATCTATGAAGAATAAACCACAGACCACACCGCCCACAATTTTCACAAGGACTATTTCTCTGAAAGCACTTCCAGGGAAATTGTTGAAATTGAGGTCTGTGTCTGTGGTCTCTGAATATCCAGAGCAAATGCCACAATGTTTTTGCTACGACACATTCCTGTTGGGTTTTCCTCATCTGGCTTGTCCACCACTATGGTCCAGACTGATGCATTTCAACAAATACTGAGTGGATTTCCACAAAATTTCTAATGGAAGATTCCCAGTGGCTGAATCTGAATGGTAGTGAGTGATATCATTGATATTTTGACGTTTCCTACAGCACCTCCTCTGCCAATGAGGTTATGTTTTTATTGGTGTTTGTTTGTTTGTACAATGTAAAACTTGTTGAGTTACTCCAAACATGATGGAAAGATGCCATATGGGTCCGGGAAGGATCCATTTAATTTAGGATTTATAAGCTGCTGTAGATTTATCAGAAAATAATTCATGGATCTTCATTGGAAAATCAGAGGGGACTGATATTTATGAGTGTGTGCAATTTGCTGCTGATCCAAATAAAAATCTGGATCTAGTGAATTTAAATGTGGTTTCACAAGGGAACGTCTTAGTGATATTCTAGTTAGGGCCTGAGCACTGACAGGCACTGACAGACAGTGAGGGCCTATTGACATGGTAAGGATTATTATTATTATTTTTCAGCCAAATTAATTGGCTTTTTGAGGGCTTTAACATGCTCAAATTCTTACTGAAATTTTCAGAAAATTTGAAAGTGGGGAAAATGTATTATTTTAATTTTTTCTTATTATGGTGGATTATTGCAATGGATACGGTTGGTTCAGATCAAAGTCACAAATGTACTTCTAGGATGCAATTGTAAAATTGTATGTCCTTTTATGTAGGAATAAAGGTATAAATTAACTGAATCATGGTTCAATCCTCATTTGGTTAACTTGGCTCACTAAGTTCACCTGGTCATTACTTAGCTCTCTGCTACCGATTCGCTTGGTTTACTTTGCTTTCTGGACGCAATTTGCTTTTTAATTTCTCTGACCTCAACAAAAGAAATACAGAGAAACATGCAGTTTGAAATAGGGGGCGATCTCCTGCAGGAGGAGAAAAAGAGTGCAATCTTCCAGGGTCAGACACTGTTGATGTTGCATCCACCCAGAACACTGAGGAGGAGACACAGCCAATCAGCAGCCAGACTGACCCCATTATCGGACTCCTGCAGGAGGAGAAGAGTGAAATCTTCCAGGGTTATGGTGGAAAGGAGCCAAACGCTGCAAGATCGAGCGCAAAAGGAAGAGGAAGCACAGACCTATTAAAAATGAGCCAGTCGCTGATGGTGGAAAGGAGCCAGTTCAAGATCAAGATCAGGAAGAAACACAGACCTGCTCAAACCAAGCCACAGGTGGATGGACACGCTTTCCAAGATAATTTCTGACAACAGGAACACTTTGGCAGACTGTGCACCAGGGTTTTGTGAGTTTAAAGATGGTCCTGACATGAGGATAATATAAGGATAACTATGAAGAGTATAGCGGATCTAGAATTTTATATCACAACAGTATCTTCGTTACCAATATTTACATAGACATGACAAAACCTGAATTATTGCCTTGCAGTATCAGTTTACATTCATTTCTTCAAGTTTTATATGAGGTCACATTAATATATAATGAGGGGTTAGAAGAATGTAATTCCCTGCAGGTGTTTATCATACAGTTTATCCACAAGAACCAGAGACTCCAGCCACCTCAAAGCATCAGTGGTTTAGATAATGGATGGATGATGAAGTGTCTCCCATCACGATGGTTGTGTAGTTCCTCATAAATCAATTTTGTTCTGAATTGTTGGTTTGTCTGTCTTAAAGTGAGCAGGATGATGTGAAAACTACTAAATGGATTTAGTACTGCATCAGAATGTCGGTACTAAACAGGATCAGTGGGGGGGGATCAAGGAACCTTTGTTATTTTATTTAAAAAAAATTGATGTGTAGGCAGTAAATGATCACAAAAAATGTGGTGATATACACAGTTAGCAGCTGGCTGATGGTTATTTAGATAGTAAAGAGCCAGCTTTTTCCCAAGTGAGTTGGTAGAGACCAAACAGGAAAAGTAGTACAAATATTTGACTGAAATATTTTAGATGACCAGGGATACAACTCCAAATGAGTACTATGTGTTTCAGTGTGTTAATAGGCAAACTCGAAGTTTATGTTTTAAGCTTGTTTGTCCATGATAAATCCATTTGTACTTCTTGAAACAAACACTAGTGGGAGTAAGATAGAATTTACACATTTGGGAGTATAACGCTTTTTATTTCTGTTGCTCAAAATGGGTTGAGTCCAGTTTGCTTATATTTACTTTCAGACACATTTCACACAAATAAATGCAAAATGTCGTAAAAATAAAGGTGCCCGAGAGTATGTGAACACGTTTCCAAGGAGGCTATCAGAGGACATTTAGGCCTAAAACTTGGTGTAAATGACGTTGTCTGGAGTCGAACTTGAATTTCGGGGCTAGCAGACACTTGGATGACACAACACAAGCAGTATGGAGGAACGTTACGTTTTTTTCTGTTGTTTAATCACGTCTGAAGAAGGAGTCACAATTGATTGAAATTGTATTGGATTTGGCAACACTGTTTACCCCTGAAACTCCAGAAGTGTTTTGTGGACTCAAACATTTCACCCATGCCTCCATCAGCATAGTGGTTAGTAGATAATGCATACATTACAATTTTTGATGAACTATCCCTTTAAGAAAAGTACAGATACACACAAAAAAGTACAACACCTAAGTAAATGTACTTTGTTGCAGAGCCCCAACTATTGTCTGTATTAGTTTTGTTAACATCTGGAAGCAACATGACCCTCCAGTTTTTTAATTAAGTCCTTTAGTGAATAGCATGAAGTGAATATAACCCATCCTGTCTTCTACGTGCTCATTAAACCATGAGGAACACACATGTACTCATGTCTGCTTCTAACTTGCACATTCCCCTGTCAAAGTACGGGTGTGTGTTAACGAGGGTTTGGTGTTACAACAGAGATGCGATTTAAAGAAATGTAACAGGACATGAGAGCACCTTCCACAACTCATAATTCACTTCCTCCTCCGTATCTGTCCATGAAGATCAGAAGCCACAGACAGCTCACTGACTGGGCTCTGAAGAACACTGACTTCACTGGCAGCAGGTTCCTTGGCCTCCAGACTGAACACAGGCCCACAACACACAGACATTCAGCTGAAGGATGCCTTTGAAGCACTGCTGTGGTTTGTAAATTGATGAAAACCTTAATGGCAGCAACAAAGCCAGGAAAAGAGCAAAACAAATGTGTGACTCATCTTCAAGGGCTCCGAAGTAATTGTTTCAGAATGCTTTGTCCCCCAGCCTGTGAAACTCAGGTTGAAGAGCTAGAGAAGAGGCAAGGTCTCTGTGGAATAAGCAAACATATGTCTTACAGAAATAAATGCAACAGCAGTACAGGCTGTTGCATTTGACAAAGTAGTCTCTTTATACATGTGCATTTTTTATTTTCTGCATCCCTGTACCTCCAAACATATTCCTGTGCTGCTGTGATGGAGTCAGTGTGAGACTGCAGGGTATAAGTAAGCTCTTTTAATGACTAACAGGCCCGTGTTGCTCGTGGCCATCGAGAAAATGTTTATTTTGATGGATCAGCCAAGAGCGGCCAGCTGGTTTGAGTTGGGAACAATACTGGAGATTCAGCCTGCATATGGTTTTGATTAAGCGCTCCCTCCTCCTCCGATTCTCAATCCCCTCGCTCCATCATCCTCCCTTCTCCCTCTCCACAGGCCACTATTGCCTGTATCTTCATTTCCTGGGAACCTCGCTATCCCTCTTATCCCTCACTTTCACAATAACACTCAATTTTCTTCTCTTACTCAACTACGGACCCCTGCTGATTGGAGCTGATAAAGTAATAAATGACTCACAGAAGTGCATCATGCTTTATTGTTGAAGATTAATAGAACAAGAAAAAGTTGGATGATCCCTGAATGGCCTCTGTGCTCCATTGTTTGCTCTCTGGGAGAGCAGAGGTGCGTCTTGGCCTCTGGTGCATATTAATCCTGCTTGTGTCTGTATGAGAGCTAATGAAACTCAGAATAAAAAGCTCATATAAAAGACTTTGCATCCAGTGAGATAGAGTGGCTTGTATCTGCACGGGCTGCTGTGTTTGATTGTGTGCACACAAGAAGGCATCTGTGAGCCACATGAGACATGCAAGAGAGTGTTTATGCATTGCCCATGCTATCAGTCTTGTTGCACAGATCTTTTTGCCACAGTGCTGGTGACTGCTGGGTGCCCAGACAGCTCCAACCTCTCCTGTTTCACCAGGCAGGCTGCGGTGAACGCCTCTCACTCTGCGGTCTGTCTGTGGTCAGTGGTTTTCTCACACAGGATCAACCGAAGTGGGATTTATTTCCCCTCTCAGTTTCCTGTTTCAGACCGACATGCAAACTTAGAGACAAACATCTAAACACAAGCCCACATGGGGACATGAATGCATACACATAACATGTGGGAGGTGGAGAAATTTGGTTCTGCGGGGGAAATTGGGTTAAATGGTTTACGTCGTTATGACAGCACATGGGCATTTCCATGGTACAGCAGCTTTCTCACTGATGTGAGAGCTCCCAGATTTCTACAATTGTTTTCAGACGTTTAGATTTCAGGCTCCATTGACTAGTTGGTAAATTGGATTGTCACTTATCAGTTGGTCAATCCACCGTTTGGGTTTTGTAGTGAATCTGGTTACAATCAGGCACTGGTTCCGACACGACTGAATCACAACGCAGATTTCTGTGCCTCATTTCAGTGTCTGAGCTTTGTTCTGAAATTGTTGCCCTGCTTCCAGGCAACATTAACATCACCAAACGAGCCTAATTAACTTTACAAATAACTCTGGCAACCAAGTCTCTAGATGGCTCTGGTAGCACGTAACGTCAGTCTGCAGTTAGCTAGAATTTACCTCAACCTCAAGTCGACTCAACAATGAAATGCTTAAAGGTGTATGAAATGTAATGTTAAAGTAAAAAGGTAGAAAGTGTTGCTGTATTTCACGGGGAAGGATTTCGACACCGGGATGTGCAGCACGTTTTTGACAAACAAAGCACCTGGTGATGGACGGACACTGTGGAAACCTGAGGGAGGCACCGTGTTGGACTGCGGCCGTGACCCCATGTCCAGCTGATCAGCCACAGTGTGGGCGTTACTGACCCCTGCAGTGGGGAGACAATGGATGGCGAGTTCGGAGCTGGAGTATTTTATACCTTACTTATATTTATATATTCAACTTCAGCTTACTTTAAACTGTATATTCATATGATAAATTTAAACTTCCAATTTGCAGACTTACATATTTTTTAAATATCCTTAAGACTATTAAAACCTTATGGTTGAAGGCACTAATTGTAAGTCGCTTAGGATAAAATGAAATGTAAAAGTATTGCAATTAAATTCTGTGCAGACGTCCATGCCCACAAAAAGGATTCCAATAACAAGTGATTGTTTTTTTTACAGATATTATAGCAGGTTGCCATGGTCACAGTACACACTACAGAACAGTCTCACAGTCAGGCCAGCTTGTCTACAAAGTTTCAAAGTTAATTCTGGTTTAATTTGTTTATGGTAAATTTTCTCTGATTAGTCTGATTCATTTGTGCAGACCTGACCACAGTAATTGCACTTGAATGGGGACCAAAACAACATTACCAAAACCCTTAAGCATTTTGTTGTACTTCATACCAAGGTGAAAAACCAAGCTTCAAACCAAGGTGAAAATGCCTGCAAAAAAATCCTGATTCAATTCAATGCAATTGTATTTGTATAATGCCAAATCACAATGTACATTATCTCAAGGCATTTAACTTTTTCACCAACTCATCGCTGACCGGGCTCTGTCCAAACAAATTAGGGTTGATAGATTCTAAGCCCCTTACTGCTGCCAATACGCAACCAGTTGCCAGCTGTATCCTTTTACCATTGGACCATAATTTGACTGTGGGGTCACTCTATGCCCTCCAGATTCATCTCATCCTGTGGATCCTCGCCAACCAACTAATGAGTCTGTGCTGCAGTTACAAAGACGCAGGCTTTGACGGGCCAATCACTGCACTTCAGCCTGTAACCACAGAGGGATCCATAATTACACAACAGTGCAGTTTGACATTAAAGTCTGTGTTGATTTGACAGCTACACAATGAGACAAAAATGATCTATTAAGTCTGCACTTATTTTCCTTGCCCCTACGCCTGTGTGTGTATGTGTGTGTGTGTGTGTGTGTGTGTACTGAGAGTTGGGCTCTACTTGATCGTTACCTTAGGGATTACAGAATTATGTTTCATTGGAGCCATATTTTTGCCCTGAAATGATTGAATGTTTTGAATTAAATTACGTTTTGGTTCAGAGTCATGATTGAGTGAAGTCAAACAGGCAGCCCCTGGGTCCCAACGACACTCACACACACACACACACACACAGAGTAAAGTCTGTCACGTTCCTCAGCCTGTGTTGAATTAGATGCACAGTCATTACTGAATCAAAAGTCAAATTGAGAGCGAGTGAGTGTGGAGAGGGAAGAAAAGGGGAAGGGGTGAGCACACTCTGCTAATAGTGGTGGTCTATTTCGTGAGAACTTATCGACTTAAAAAAAACGCACACCATCAACCCCCCCTCTATGTATTTACTGTATTTTCTTGGCAGCGTTTGGAAATCTTTATCCCAAAAAAGAATGGCGCTCGACAAACGCAACACTGACTGCACACACTTTGGACACAAGAGTAAGTCAATTAATAATCAATCAGATGGAAGATTGATTGATTTTCTCTTGTTTTACAAATGAACAAGAGTTGGATTCTGAACATATCAAAACAGGTACAACATTTATAAAATAAACACAGGACTCTGTTATGTGCATTTACATGTTGACAATCATGCATTCAAATGGTGAGGACGAACCCTTGATACAGCATTTCTATTTTTTATAAACAGCGTAACTTATTTCTAAATAGACGTGATCACGTTATTAAAATGTTCTGTTTAAGGTCAAAGGTCTAATAACAGTTTTCTTTGTACTGATATAGTGGAGATGTCGTTCAGACACTGTAAACATGGCTGTCATCTGCCAATCATGGTGCTGTTAATCCAGAATCCAAGACTACAACTTATTTTAATACACTCTATGGGTTACACACACTACACGGCTATGTTAACAATGCCAGCGTGCCCACTACTGAGATGGGGCGGCACTAGCAGGCACAGGACACTCCTGCTACCCCAGAGTAAGTTTAAACAGGATTCACCGAGTGAAGCGTCTCACAGAAGACTCCAGCCCCTGAATGAGGCGTGACGGATCTATGTCACCAGTCTGCACAGCAGCTGGCTTCATTGTTTTTGGCTCTCCTGTGCAGAATAACTTTATGCTGTTGTATTTCTGGTTGTGTGTTTAGCGGCTGCTTTCAGCCCCCATTGACTGTAGGCAATACTTTACTGACAAAACAAGGAGTGAGGGAGATGTGGCGGACAAAGCATGAGGTTTTGTCTAAGATGCCAGTGTTAGTGTGATACTGAGTGGCAGTGAATATCATATAACCTTTAAGCATTACCTCATTCAACATAATACACATTTTCAGCTATTAAGTCTATGTCATGAATGCTAATGCTATCCAGATGTATCTCTTTGTTTGTTTGTTCGTGCACCAGATTATTTCAGTTTATTTAGCCAATTGTTTGATAATTCTATCTTTTATATGAAATCAATCAATTTTGCATCCAACTCATGTTTTTTAGATGATATGTCTTATTTATTATCCAGAAAAATGTCCCATCCATTCATCCATTCACATATTGTAACCACAATAAATGGTTAAATGGCTCTTGGATCCATTCGTTTAAATGTGCACTCCAGATAGAGCATCTGAGGCTTTGATACATTCAAACCACCTGAACCAGATTCAGAAGCGTTAATAGATTTGACAAATTTTCTCTTTTTCAGTTGTGGAAATTCAGATTTACGTGTAATTTGTTTTTCATCCCTCTTTCAGTTCAGCCAGATCTCGACTCCAAGAAAGACAACAAAACTTCTGGCTCACCCCTGCTCCACTGGACACACAGTGGAGGATCAGCACAGAGCTGTTGCAACACAGCACATTCACAATTACTGCAGGGCATAAAATCTGGTTTTCCAAAATAATGTGAATATGCTGTTATAGCAAAAGTGTGGGCCAGTGTACCTGCTACAGAGTAGATTATTAAATCACTGTTTCAATCTGTAACAACAACAAGTCTGTCACCTGTAGGTCAGACTCAGTGGTTTTCCATCCACCTGTTATTCAATCCTGTCAATTCTTTATATGAATTCATGTGCACAGAATGACAAATAAGGCTGAAATATTGAAGTACATATGAAGTTCTGGTTTCTGTTCTTTTCACCATACCCAGGCTTTATTGTCATTGCATGACTTACATTATCTTCTGCTTATAGCCAATCAGCAGGAGCACCAAAGGAGCAGTGCGTTAAAAAAGAAAGACAATAAACCCTTTATACAATCTATCCTTCACAGATGTATGGCTCTGTGATGTTGGTATTAATGTGGCACATATGTATGCTTTGCAAATGGACCAAAGATCGAGCTCAAACTGTGACTCTCGTTAGGAAGCTTTGGAAATCTTTAATGGTGATTGCAAAGCACAGCTCAGAAGATGCTGTGGCCTCCACCTCATCAGTTATTGCTCTGCTTTCAATCAGGCAGGCTTTGTTCTCTGCATGTAACCCTCTTTGTTCTGCTCTGCACTCATCACATTGGCCGCGTGGACAAGGACATCTGATCTAAACAGTAACAGGACAGAACATCCCTGATCTTCCTGCCAGTTCTCTGATTGGCCTCACGCCTCTCTATGCTGACTTGTGAGTCTGTGTGTGTACTTTACTGTTAGCAGGCTTGTATTCAAATACGCTTCTTTTCCTCCTTACTGGGGTGGCTACCCCTGATCTCTGCATGAGTGCATGAGTGCATGAGTGTTGCACATTCCTAAACTGGCTTTCTTGGCCACTTCTTTAGCCTGTATAAATCAATGCGGTGCACGGCTCTGAGCCAAGTATGTTCCGGAGCCAGTGGTTGATCATAGCAACTTGTACTTTACTAAATGTGCTAGAATGTTTGATATGGCCACTGTTTATTGTTTGTGTTCTGGATGTTGTGTGCAGAGCTTTTTATAAACCGTCTAAGGTGCAGAGTGAAGTTGGGGGGAAGTATGGGGTGGTGTGGCTTAAGTGGTGGAGGGGTGGTTCATCAACAAGAAGGTTGCCGGTTCAAATCCCACTCTTCCCCATCTGCATGCCGAAATGTCCTTGGCAAGATACTGAACCCCTAAATGGCCCCTCATAAATGTTGAGTGTAATAATTGAAAGTCGCTTTGGACAAAAGCGTCAGCCAAATGACATGTAATAATAAGTTAGGAAACTTTGCTTTCATCCTACCTGGTTCATCTGCAGAGAAGATTTAATAGTCAATATCTTTCATAAAGTCAAAATGAATTTGCTATAATACTGCAGTTTGTGTGTGGTTCATATATACACATTTGAATGATTTACTTAACTGGTGTCTTTAAATATTGTTCCCATGATACCCAGTATACCCATGAATGTCGGCAAAAGTTTGAAATGGTGAAATACAAAGTATGCAAATTATCTTGCGGCGAGTTTGACATGCTTTTGAAGAAGTTTATCTGAGGACATGCAAGAAGACACGTTCAACTCAATCCACAGTCTAAAGGCACACAACCCCGCCCACACTGACCACAAGGCGCTGGCTGCCTGTTAATTCAATTCGTATTCATATTCAATGTATCGTGTGTCCAAATTGCACAAAATTCAACACTACACTTCCCTGGACGACTACGAATATACATGCCAAGTGTAAAGCTGATCATTTGTATGGTTAGCAAGATATACATTTCACAGACAGACAGACAGATGTTTTTGGAATTATTAGGAAGATTTTCGTTTGCTGCTTATCCCACCAATTTGGTGCTTTTACACCAAGATTGTGTGACTTTCCTGGAAACCAGGCTATGGACACCATCACAGTGACACTGTGTGCAAGTCATAAACATTCTATTTCATTAATATCACAGCTATTTGGTTGTGTGAAGCAAAGGTTCAATGTAAAGAAATTACTTTCTCTGTCCTCTAAAATTCCCACAAAATAGAAATATTTAATTTAATTTAATATAAATGACAAAAGGCAGGTCCACAGGGACTAGAAATATGGGCCATATTTTGCCCTTGAGGTTGAGTAAGAAACTTGAGTAGCGTTTATGAGCTCCTAATCAGTCAGTTTGGTAAATGTTCAAGGTTAAATCAAATTTAGTGCCTTTGCTTGGGTCTGAATGAAGGGGCTCTGCTGGGGGGGCGGGGGCACAAAAGGGTATGTCCTGAGTTGCGCAAGCTTCATCTCTGTATCCTCAAAACACAAAACTACAAGAGATGACAGAGCCCTGCGCTGACCAGAATATGATGTTTTGTTGGTGACAAATCCCAGAGACTCAGGGACTCATCACAGTTCCCCTGAATGACCCCTGGGTTTTTGTCTCTCCCAGTTTTATATTAAACTGTTGGATTACACAGTCTTCAGGCTGCGAGTGACTGTAACCCAGCAATGAAAAATAATTATGTTGAGAGGTAAAGTAGGGAGGCAATAAAACATAGCAGCTCTGGGAGCAAAAGACCTCCAGACAGAGTGGAAAGAGACAAGGAGAGGACAAGGGCTGTGCGTCTGGGGAGTAATAAAGCTTCTATTAATGAAATAACATGGGCTAATTTCAGGCCGTTCTATCTGGGAGTCAGCAGATCTTATGGGTAAAGATTGTCATCTCTAGATTCTACACTTTGTACAGCATTTACAGTTTTGTTTGTCGTTGTTATAGCAGTTTGCATGGGGTTAACATTTTCGTTTTCTCCCTGGCTGTGTCAACAGTTTGTGTAGCTCCGGGCTGCAGGACTGTTGTCTGATCAAAGCTCCCCTCACAGTGATCGCACTGGAACACGTCCCATTCTCAGTCTCCCATGAATCACACACGCCTGCAGGGGACAATAACCACACTCATGTGTAAATATTTGAGAAATCAATGAAAAACATGGCAAAAAAAAGGATGAAACATGATGCTCTTTTTTTCTATGTGCCCTTTATTTAGAAACACTGCAGTGAATGCTTTGTGCAGCCTGGTCGTGATGTCACTCTTTCAAAATGCTATGAAAGCATATTGCTTTGTCTCGAAAACAGATCTAATTTTAATAAAGCACGCTTGAATTGAAAGAAGACAATCGGGGGGGAATACTTATGAATTTGTAACAGATAACAGAAAATAAATCTGAGAGCTTACAAAAGAAGTAATGCTCTTCAGCCCACACGCCATGACACAGCTACGTTAACCGAGGCCGATATATTTTATAGTGTTTTATGAGTTTTGAACACGTATTAAAAACTGTGACTTCACTTTTCTTTTGTCTTTCCCAGAGTTCAGTTCAGTTTTATTTAAAAATGTTCTCACTTCCTTGGCAAACAAAGACAAAGGACGTCACTCCAATTCAATTTGGAGTTCCATGTCAGAATCCAGTGTCCGGTTTTCATGGTATTATTGTGAGTTGATCATATTTTCTTTTCTTTTGTATTCTCTTACCCCCAGAGGAACCTCAGCAGAATAATGTTTCTTAACTTTCCATGATTCAAAGCACCTTCCACCTTTTACCTCTAGACTCGGGCTGATATTAGGTCATCCCCATAGGCACCCTGTCATCACACACATTTACATTTCCTCCTCTGCTGATCAAATCTGGCTTTACACATGACACACTCAATCCCTTCGAAACCCATCCATTTTCTTTTCCTCTTGTTTCTTTTTGTTTTACCCTCAACACAGAGAACAATCTCCACTGGAAAAATAAAACAACGCCTGTAAAACGGGCTGAATTTATATTGAGTGTGTAAGTGCTCCTCACACCCACTGGGGTCATATAAACACTCATGTGTGCAGATCCACTATCACACTTGTTTCCGACTCATTTCCGACCTCTAGTTTCTCATAAAAGAGACATAAGCTGTCTTCAGACATCCACTAAACTCAGGATGATTTCAGGAGATTGTTCGGAGGGGCTGTATCTGAGAATACAAATGTTCAAGTGAGAGGCTCCAGACTTTCTTCGGACTGCAAGCCCTCTAATTCTCCAGATAATATGTGAGCCCTGGTAAGAATACAGAAAGAAATCCTCCACAGGATTAAAAGTAGCTGAGTGGGTGATGATGTTTCTAACACAACAGACAAAAAATTGAAAAAAAACGATCCCAAGACAAAACAAGGAGCCACACGTAGAAGACAGAGAGGAAAAAAGAGAAAGTCCAGAGAAAGCCCCGAAACCAATTTCCATGTCTGAAAACAGCCACTAAACAGTATTAAGAATATTTTATCCTTTCACTGTAATTTCTTTGCTGATTGCTTTTCTTTTTCATTATTTTAAATTTCAAGGAGATAAAAAAAGATGATTCATTTACCTGTATGATAAATCAGGTGCAACCGTGAGCACACAGCATGAGAAGTCAAGAACAAGTCTTGGACTCTCACAACATTTCAGCCAAACATTTTAATGCTTTTGAAAAAAGTTTAGATTAAAGTCAAGAACCAAATGACTCAGATGTCAAAATGGTGACAAGAAAAACTTTCTCATGCAAGAATTTGCGTATTTGAGCCGACTTCCTAAACCTACAGCCAGAATAATCCAACACCTCAGGCTCAATTTAACAGATAGATCCCTGTTAGTCTGCTGTTGCTATGTGGGAACAGGGATGAGAGCTAATGACCCATGTCTGTGTGTGTGTGTGTGTGTGTGTGTGTGTGTGTGTGTGTGTGCGTATGTCTACCAGTGTGGTGTGTGGGAGACAGAAAGAGAGAGAGAGTTGTTACTAAAGCGGGTGACAAACACTCATTTTCCGCCCTGATAGCCAGAGCAGTGGGAACTTCCTGTGGGCAGAACACTCACAGAACGAACCATCACACCAGTGCCAGTGTAACAACAAACTGTAGATTCTCCCATCTTTATACTTTATTTATAACCTGTCATACATACATCATATTAGAAACTTTTCTGACGGAAAGGCCGTCGAGTATCATGCCTAACAAAGAACATTATATTCTTCATAAAATATGCTCTATCAGTTTTATTGAATTGCATATGATTTTAAGGGGAACCTGATAAAGTGGACAAAGCTGCAGACTTACAATTTCAGATCAAAATTTGCCCTTGACCAGTAAACAAAGCCTCAATTGTGCACCAATGCAGATGTGTCTGTTCCT